>NC_135140.1:18199782-18499891 GCF_051014445.1 Colletes latitarsis
TCAACAAATTGGTATTCTTAATTTTCGTCTCATTTTGGCCTCTAGAATCCCTCATTAAAATTTTCCCCAGAGGTGGCCGAACACCCTGTATAATACACTCGCGAAAAGTTTCATTCGATCGTGGAGATCGAATGTGACTATACATTCTCGAGTGCCGATTCTTTAAAGTTTTATGTATCGCGTTACATTGTACTGACTACATGAAAACAATTTAACTTGTGACTTGGCTATATCTTGGATTTTACTATATTAAGAGTTGATATCAAGTACTTGAAATTTCCGTACGTTTCGATACCTTGTTTTGTATTTTGGGATCGAAATTCCTGGAACGTCTATCGTATCAGTCCCGCTATTAAACCGTCCATGCCGTATCGCTCGCCGACCACGTTTTATCGAGCAACCGTCTCGGTTACCAATGTTTCTTATCGATCGGGAAAGCGACCGCACGCACACGTCGAGCAACGTAACTAAACGTCGCTATCTAACCTCGTTATGTAACGCGTAGCTTTACAGCGTGCGACTGAATTTTTGCAAACCGGCTTTACATACGTTACACCATACGTTTCGATCGACCCGCGATACTCGTCCAGAGAACAAAAAAATCGTCGTCGCGTTCAATGTATACCGTTCGATCGGAAATTTCTGGACTGCTATATTTACACGGACACGAAATACGTATATGTAGGCTCGTGGTCGGTGCGACGTACGATCGATCCGAGCCACGATGCGCAGTGTAATTTTCGTGCATTGCCAGCCATTTCGACAAACGACGGAATTAAACTCGACGGTTATATAATCTATTCGGCTATAGCCACGAGTAGAACCACGCACCAGGTATAGAGACACGATTCAACGAATTTACGTTTGCGTATAATTCACTCACCCTCCTTGAAACGATCCGTGTTATCGTACCTTCCACTTGGAACACGAGAACTGCTTCGTACGATCGACTATTCGTTCACAGATGAGCTTTCTATTAGAACGATTCTCGCAACGTGACCGACGTACTGATCGCTGGTACCAACGCCTCGGATCTTCTTCGCGTAATGCGAGCCTGGAACGTCGTCAGTGCCGGGATTGAACACGTCACGAGGCATACTCACGCGCACTAAACTGGTCACTACTCGTGCTCTCGACTACGTCACTTTCGGCCAATCGGCGCCATCTGAGGTCACCGTCGACCAATAGCCGCCACGCGACGCCCATTGAACAGAACGTAACGAGCCACACGCGAAATTTGAGTCGCAGCGACTCGTTTCCAGTCGATAAACGTGATCCTTTCTTTTTTCCACGCTCACGACCCGCTCGACGATGCAAATTTTTGGAGTTATTGCGCAACCAGTTTGCCCGGGATTCCCAAATTAATTAACGGACTCTCTTTTCCGGTCACGATCGAGGAATCGATCACATTTCCTCGTGGAAAAAGATTCCAACCTTTCTGGCGGCATGCGGACGTTGAAACTCGTATGTTGGAACGTATGTGCGTCGCAAGGACGATGGAACGATAAAAGATTACGTGACGGTACATCGATTACGGAAGAATGCTGAGGCGATTTTTTTGCTTTCGCGGAATGTGCGGCGGCTCGGAATCAACCGCATTAATGATGAATCACGCGGTGTTATCGTTTGAGCGTATCGTTGTAAAGAATTGAGCGCGTGGCGTTGCTAGATGGAGCTAACGGCACTCGTTACTTACACGCCAATGTAAATCGTGCGCCACGCAAATGTACGGGTACTCTATTTGCATAGAATTTTAACGATTGAAGTTTCTTGCGTCAGCCACTGTTGACATTTCTTTCTTTTTGAACTTGTATCACATAAGAATAGCTAAATATGTATACCAAATGCCTGGCCAATTTAGAAATCCCACATAAAGTTAGCATAATTTATCGTGGTCAGTGTGTGATGAAACACTGGCACGATTAGCGCTAAATAGCAGACAACGAACGGAATAATTTATTGCTTCGGTTTATTTTTAACCTTCGCGTGCAAATTTTCTACGTACGCGTGCGTGTATTTGATTATTGAAACAGCGAACGTTTCTATCGACCAAACAATAACAGTTCAGCAAAATGTCATTTACAATTTGATATGTTAACCAACGAAAAGAAATGATAAAATGGCAAAAACACGTGGTAATTAATTAATTGGAAATGGAATAAAGATAAATATAAACGTTTGCGATGGATAAAAAAGATTCTATGGATTTGAAGGATCGCATCGAGGTACAGCAACGATCATTGCTATTTTAAGATGGCAGTGAAAATAATAAGTAGTGTTACTTTTTCAGTTACTGTTGAAAATAATGACAAACGGATGCGCAGAAGGTGCATACATGAATCAGTATTCTTAAATTCTCGGCGAAATGAACAAATTTTAATTGCAACAAATTTATTTAAGATTCTAAAAATGTCACGAGTTCAGATTATGTTATCACCTCCGACGAATCGGATTCGGATAGCGAATCGGACGATCCAGTTTCCTCGGATTCGAACGAAAACGAAAACGAAGACTATGCTGATATTAAAGTTCGTTTAAATAAATTCTTCGAGGATCATGTGGAGAAAACGGAGAGACACTTACCTTCGAACGTAGCCTCTAATGCTGGAAACGATTTCCAATTCGAAGAAAAAATGTACAGAGTTATCCCGATATGGATAGACAAGAAAGTATCTAAATTAAAGAACTCGAATGAAAAATGGCGTGTCGAAGCTGCGCGAAGGCAGCGTTGAACGAGGTATTATCGAAATACATTTTATTAATAAAAAAGAAAACAACCGTTTGTTAAAGTTTTTACAATACAAAGTGGGAAACAGCGTCGTAGGCATACTCGAATGTACATTAGCGTTATTCTCGAATGGTTCTTGCTGATTTTTATTTCTTCTGAAATGCTGACTATAGTGGCGTCAAAAAATCGACCGCTCAGGGTCACGTTTCCGGCAGTAACTCGCGCCAGACGCATCCCCCACTTTTACGTCGTGTCAGAGTGGGGGTCTGGCGGACGTCAATGGTGGGGGACAGCGCCACCGATGACCCTGAACGGCCAATTTAATTTCCATCCGTCCGTGGACCAATAAATCTATCAGAACACATACGTTCGCGACATGTGTCGTCCGGAACGCGGCATAAAATTCAAATCCTAAATGTTTCTTTCGTTTCATCAGGTGCATTGCGTCTTTGCGCGCCTACGCGACATTATTTTACAGCGTGTGATACATATCTATAGTAACAAAATATAAATTCGCTTATGTATAGGTGTATTAACATACATGCACACACAGGTTCCTCTCGTTCGCACCGTTAATCGTAGAAGTTAATTAATAGAAATAGTCCTTAACGGCTAGGTGGTATTAAATTACAAAAAATTACAACCTCGCGCGTAGTCTTTTCATGTTTTTTTTTTTTCATTTTTTCTTTTTTTTTTTTTTTAATTCGTGGCCCTCGTTGATCGACCGACGGGTGCCGAAACAACGATCGATTTGATCGTCGTTCCAGGACTCGATTGTTTCACCGTCGATTAACGCACGCCCCCTCGTATTATGCTCGCCGAGCATCAGTCCGGGGAGATTGTCGCGGTGTTTGACTCGGTTTCAGTTCGACAAACGTCCGCGAATCTCCGAATGACGCGCCACTGGTACGATCTTCGTCTCGGGAATAATAAATAATTATTGGATTCGACGATGGAGCAACATTCCCCGTTGCTGGTGCGTGTCAGGGACGTCGACAGTGTTTTATTTTATATTCTACGCTGGTAGAACGTCGAATGCTCTTCGCGGTCACTGGCCCTCGCTATCACTGTCGCTTTTGTCTGCAAAAATGTTTGTCGGTGTCATTTCTTTTATATACCGGGTGTCCAATTCAACTTATCCCTGAGATGGGGCGTATTAACCCTTTCGCTGCGATTTCACGCTGCGCGGCAGGAGAACAGCGAACGGCTGCAGAAATTCTCGTATATTTCGCGGGTATTCGAATGCTTCGGGCAATGTTACGTCATATGTACTGTCGACAACGACATCCTATCAACTGAATAAAAAGATAAAAATAGTAGATCTAATATAATTTACAGATGTATCTGTACCAGAGTTGGCCATCGTTATCTAGGTAATTTTGGTATAAATGTATCATCTAGACAATCCTTGATCGATCGTTACTCCCAGCGTACGCCCGTCACAAATACAAGCTTGTCTAAACAAACTTTTATTCGTGATCAGCGGCGGATTAAAATTTATACAACAGATCTTTTAACTAGATAAAAGCATGTCCAACTCTGATCTGTACATCCTTCGTAAAATGAACGTCGCTTGTGGAGGGCGTACGTATACGTCCTTCGCAAATGAGCGTCAACTTATTGAGGCCGTATGTATACGGCCTTAGCAGCGAAAGGATTAATTCTTTCGATGCTAAGATCGTTGTTGTTGATCGTACACCATACGCGGGACACTTATGTTCACAGAGGCTAGCTATATCAGGTGAACGCATACTTTGAGTGTACACGTGGATGGGAAAGTTCAGAAATTTTGCAAATTGTTTAAAGCAGGAATGAGATAAGTTTTCTAGGGAGAATGTGGGTGAAATAGCAATGTCTGAATTCTTATTCGAAAGAACTACCAACCTTTCTTTCCAGGATACGCGTGACGTTTCAGTCTGTCGTACAGATCGTCTTTCGTGCCGTATATACTGGCGTTGGAACGAGCGAGACTGTTCATTTTACCATTGTGTAAACTCTCTGAAAAGTGCAAAGTCTCGTTAACACTCGGTTTTCGTGCTTTGCGTCCCGCGTTGCTTACCTTTCATGTAAGTCTCGTTGTAAAAGTTGGGCATTTCCCAACCGTCCTCTTCGTCGTCGTAATAGTGCGCGTAAGTGCTGTGATGCGACGGTGCTATGGACTCCGCGTACGGCGTGGGAGCACCGTAATAGAAGTTCACTTGCGACCCGTTCTGATCGGTCGCTGGCGTGAGCATCTTCTTGGGCTCCTTCTTTCGAGAAGCTCTGTAGAAACAATTTCGTTGTTTCACGACAAACGATATCCCTTCAAAAAAAAAGAAGAACGAAGTATACTGACCTGACGCAGATCATCCACACCAACAGGACAACGAATATGATCAAGATAACACCACCAGCGATGCCACCCGTGATGTAGAAGAACTCGGATTTCTCAGTGCACCGCTTTCCAGTGAAGCTACCGCTGCATCTACACGATGGTTGTCCTCGCGAGTCCTTCAAGCACACCCCCTCGTTGTCACAGTAGCCCATGCAGACGTCCGTGCATTCGGTACCAGTTCCGTTGTAACCTGGCTTACACTCACACTTGAAGTCGCTGGTTTCGGGTATCAGCAGACAGTACGCGTTCGCGTCGCAGTGCATCTCAGCGTCGCTGGTTTCGCATGGGTTAGTACAGTCAGCTTTGTTCGTCTAATTGAAACAGAGAAACCAGCATTTCGCAAATATCTCGGAAATTAAGGCCGTGCGGCGGTTATATGTATAAGCATTTACCGCTGATGTTCCTTTGGTGCTGGTATTGGGTGGACAGGGTATGCAGAAGGTCTGCTGAGGCTCCGACTGATAGGTTCCCTTCTTGCACTCCATGCATTCGTTCAGGGTTCCGTTCAGATAAGTTCCCGGATCGCAGACGGGAAGGGAGCACTCCTCGATGGCCGCTGAGCCCATGTTTGGCGTTGTCCTGCCCACAGGGCACGCCTGGCAAGCAGCCTGAACCCCTTGGGTGCGGTAGCTTCCGCGTGGGCAAGGCTCGCACTTGCCTTCGACGGCCAGCTGCTGTCCAGAGCCGCATTCGTCTCTGCATTCCTCGCGGGACACCGCCTCGGGTGTCCTGGTGGTCTTACCCAGGCCGCACAGCAAGCAGGAGAAGCTGCCTTCGTTGGGCTGATAGAAACCGTGGCCGCAGCTTCGACAGAGCCCAGCCACGTCGTCGTAATACTTTCCAGCTGGGCAGCGCTCTTTGCAGTCGGCTGCACTTCTGGCGCCTGGTCCAACCGTCACGCTAGGACGTCCGGCTATCACGGGGCAGGAACTGCACTTCAGTTGCCCTGACTCGCTTTGGTAGCTGCCCACTGGGCAGGACAGGCACTGCTTCGTTTCTTCGTCGTAGTACGTTCCCACAGCGCACGGCACTGCGGACGAGATGGAAACGAAGTTATTCTACGCGTATCAGTGAATTTGAACATTCCACAAAGTTAACCTACCCCTGTGCTGTGATCACAAATGCCAGAAGACGAGTTACTACACTCGTGTTCGAAGAAATCTTTGGTGGTTAAATGCTTACCGCAATCTGGCGCCATAACGACCTGTCCCACTGGGCAGTCGTAGTCAGATTCAAGAATCAGGGATGCTGGATCAGGTACAGTGTTCGGCAAGATGTAGTGAACGTCGAATTGATCTTCCTCCAGGATCAGTCTCTCCAATAAGGCCTGGACGGTCGCCCTCTCGTTCGAGTTAGCGTTCAAAATCGGATCGCTATAAAATACAGAGGACTGTTAACGAACTGGGAACCGATAGATCGTCTGTTTTAGCGATAGGTGAAGGAGAGTATGCGCAAATATGTACAGCCGTTATCTTAAGGCGAAGGTAACCAGGCAGACTTTCCATTGGATCCTCAGCAAGACGCAACCTTATCGACACCTATTAATTATGTACCTACGTAATGCTTAATGCTCAAGACGTCCTGGAATTCTAATATACAACATGGACGACGCCAAGTGTCATTGTAGCTTTTCTGTTATATTGACAACCTAAGCTGTTTGGTATCGATGAATCAGAATGTACCCGAGGATTCATGAAGGTATTCAAGCCTGATGGGAATGCTCATCAGTGCTCATAAAATGTCGTCAACCCAACAGCTTGGTTTCCAGTCAGGTGTTACGCCGTTACGTTGTTATTTCACTATCTTATCGTTGGTACCTACTTAAGTACCCATATGAATATGTCCCATTTATACTAATCGGTCGTGTATGAACAGTTAGTAAACAACGTGCATACCAATCGGTTAGGGTCGACTTTATCTTTGTTCATTTACGCGACAACTTATTTAAATCGACCCTGTTCGAGTTTCTTCTAGTACATGGACACGGAGAAAATTGCTAGTTACTTATGACTCGTTACATTTACGATCTGTTCAGGTTTATAAACAGATCAAACTCAACTGGCCATTTAAGGCAACCGAGACGGCTTTCTCGTTTCTTGAAAGCGAAGATAGGAAACCGGTTAGTGGCGATAGCTTTGACCCGGCAACCTGCGGGGCCAGTTGATTTTGACCCGACCGCAATAAGGTTATGATAGAGTAACATATTTCCTTTTCTCCGTATGCCCCTCATGCATTGCCGTCTAGTATGGTATATTCATGGTCGCGAATGGATTTATAAGAATGTGAGATGATGCCGGATATAACCGAGATGACGAGGACACATGTACAATGATATGTTTCGCACGTGGCATAAATCGAGCTGTCCTTACTTTATCGCTGGGAACGAGATCTCCACCTCGTAGGTATCGCTGCCTTGCCGCGCTTGTCTCGTTCTACGATGCAACACAAGTAACAAATTGCTCAGTACTAATTTAGGTCTTTGAACGAAGTCTGATTGAAGCTTGACTGCAAGCTAATGCTAGATAGCTAACTGAGTAATTCTCCCGTCGATAGGAACGTCGGGACTCACTTATGAGACGCAATTTTCAAAATAGAGAAGCGTATGCAATTTAACGAATCGAAACGTGGATACTTACGGTTCAGCTGGTACTACCGCGGAAATTATGTAAGTTCCGCCATCTTCTTCGTTGGTATCTCTGGTGGAGCGTACACGGTGATCGCATTGAACGTCGATGTTAAGATCCTTGCATTCACGAGTTCCTGCAAATATTAAATCAAGATTAAGTATCGAGGAAAGCCTGAGCGATAACGATGACGTACCTTCGTAAGAATACGAACAGAAGTTCCAGTCCCTGTTCAAGGAATTTACAGCATCCCGAACCTTCTTCTTGAGCACTCCTTGACCAGCTTCGTTACATAGAACCGACGTGGGGAAATTCATTTTAATTCTGAATACACGCTGAGCTGCTGTTGCACCTGAGTAAAATAAGAAACGTTGTATACCGAAATAATCAACAACTGGAAAGACAATGTCAGAAGAATAGGATGTAACATTACTTGTGCAAGCAGGGTACACCAAGGGGAGAGATGGATCATTGGTTGGCCTCCAGAAGCCTTCTGCTCCACAAGTGTAGAATTTAGGCACCTCTTGAGAGAACCTGAGGCCAGTGTTGCAGAAGATTTCACACACTTTGAACTGACCACCGGAGCCCCAATCCTTGCATTGTTGAGTACCTCCAATTGGATCAGCCAATTCCGGACAGAAGTCAGCTAAAGAATAAAACATGATCAATACTATCCAACTACACTTCATTAAAACACCAGGAATAAAAGATGACTTACACAGGACATAAACTTTGAAGTTGCAACTAGCAGAATTACCAGCCTGATCGTAAGCCACGTAGCTGATATCATAGGTACCCCACATCAATGTTTGCCCAGATTTGTGTCCATTTTTCTCTTGAACCTTCACTATGCCGACATTATCGGTAAATCGTGGTTCGTCCCAGGTGACAATAGACGAACCGTTCTTGGCGATTACCCAAAGGTCGCCTGGACAGTGTTCGACCTTTGGTGGAATCTTGTCAGACTCCAATTGCTGACACTTGCTGCCACCGTAGCCAGGTGGGCACACTCTTTGACCACAGTGCGATGGTACAACTCTTTCCACGCCCCCAATTGTTTCGTCGTATCCTGCCCAAGTCAACACCAAGTCTTGGTAGAGGACAGGTTCGGTGCGACAGTCGCGTACTTGTTTCTGTATTTCGTTAGTCACGTGCAAGGCTCTACTCCAGATTTGAACCTTGGTTAGATGCCCTTGGAACCCGGATTCGGTGTAGCCCTTTGCGTTTTCGCTTTGTGGTTTTCCTAGAACTGCCCAGGCACTGAAAGAAATTGTGTCAATTAAACACTTAAGCGATCACTTTCATTACAAGTCACACCTTTGTTGATTTTTATACAGATAGTAAACTCACTAAGCTGGTAGAGATCTGCCACTTCCATATCCCTCGGTTTTACTGGCAATTAATCCTTCTGTGATGAGAACTAATTCACCGCCATTTTCACCGTTCCAAACTACAGCAACGTGATGCCACTGACCGTCGTTGATCGTTGCGTATTCTCTAAACGGTAGATAAACGTCTTGCAGATCATGGAACAAGGATACTTGGACACCGTTACTGTGTGCTTGGACCATGAGTCTGCGGTTTATCGGGACATGAGGCGAGCTGTACACGAAACAGTTCGTAATTAGAACGCAACATATCAATAGTTTTGATTCCAATTGTTATTGAGTACTTACCTCACGGCATAAAGGGTGAAGAATATTCCGGCCTCATCTTTTTGGGTGTACTGTACCCACATAGCTACGGTTAGGCTCTTCCTTGCTCCGGTGAAGAAAGGAATCACTTGTGCGGCGCTGCTACGCGCTGGATCGCTGAAGTATAAGTCGTAATCCACTTGGATTGCTGTAAGAATGTGATTAATTGTGTGTTACCCAAAGTGAAATAGTTATTACAAGAAGCACGATGCTTACATTTCCTACAATCGTCGCCAGTTAAGTTGAACGGACATTGGCAGAAGAATTTCCCGGTGAGATCGATGCACGTTGCTGATGGAGGACACGAGTTCTCTTTGCAATCGATTATGTCCTCCTCGCAAGTTTTGCCTGTATATCCAGGTGGACAAACGCAAGCGAACCCAGGACCATCGTCGACGCAGGTGGCTCCATTTTTGCAAGCACCAGCTTGGCAGGCATCGTATTCGTACTGACACCCGATTCCAGTGTAGTCATCTGGACACGTGCAATTGAGTCCTGAGCCAAAATCTTGGCAACGTCCATTGTGCATGCATGGGTTACCAATGCAACGCTCCGGTGCAGTCTCGCATTGCTTTCCGTCAGTTCCTGACGGGCATCTACAACATTCAAGACAGGATTGTAAACAATGCGCCATTTGTTTGTTAAACAACGAGCTACCTTACGTCGTTGCAATACTTACACGCAGAAGTAATCCATGAACAAGTCAACGCATGCAGCGTCGTTTTGGCAAGGATGGTTCTGGCACATTCCAACGTCGATCTCGCAGTGAACACCGGTCCAGCCTTCTGGGCACATGCACTTGAATCCGCCAACCTCGTCTCTGCATGTAGCACCATTCAAACAAGGACCAGAGCTACAATCGTCGATGTTAATCTCGCACGCAGCGCCAGTGTAGCCTTCGCGACAGTGACACACGAACGTGTTGTCAAGATCAACGCAACGATCCGTCCCGACTGGGCTGCAAGGGTCGCTGAGACACTCGTCCAGCTCAGCCTCGCATTGGAGTCCAACGAAACCTGGCCTGCACTTGCAGACGAATCCCTCCAATTGATCTAAGCAAGTTCCTCCGTTCTGACAGGGTTCTGAGGAACAGTCGTCGATCGTGTGCTGACACTGTTTGCCCGTATACCCTGGTTCGCAAGTGCAAGTGAATCCGTCTATTTGGTCGATGCATTGGCCATTGTTGCGGCACGGTTTGTTGGAGCATTCGTTGATGTTCGTCTCGCAGGCTGAGCCAGTCCATCCTGGATGGCAGATGCACTCGTGGCTGAACAAGTTATCCACGCAGATACCGTTCAAGCAAGGATTGCCCGAGCACAAGTCGATCTTCTCGTGGCATCGTTTGCCAGTGAATCCAGGCGGACAGTCGCAGCTGAAGTCAGCCACCAAGTCCGTGCAGTTGGCTCCCAGCAAACAGGGTTTCTCCGCACAATCGTCCGTGTTGATCTCGCAGCTCTGACCTTCCCATCCTGGCACACAGTCGCATTTGTAGCGACCTTGTTGCAGGGCCACGCAAGTCGCGCCGTTGTTGCAAGGATTTCCGCTCGCCGTGCAAGGATTTATCTGCAATTACAACACAGTGTTACGAACAGTTAAGATACGTGATACTTCGAACGATAAATAAACTTACAGTGATGTCGCAATCGACGCCAGTGTATCCAGACCTGCACAGACACGTGTAGTTGCTGAAGCCGGGCTCGTCTTTGCACATTGCCCTTTCAGGGCAAGTGTCGTTCGTGCAATCGGACTTTTCCTCCTGACAATTGATTCCAGAGTACCCATTGGCGCATTGACACCTATATCCCTGCGGCAAGTCTATGCAAGTGGCGCCGTTGTAACACGGTTGAGACGCGCATTCGTCGATATCGATTTCACAACGCCTTCCTGAGAATCCAGCAGGGCACAGACACTGAACACCGTGGCCTATGGGCACGCACAAGCCTCCATGCTGGCATACACTGTCGGTACACTGCACCGGCTTGCACTCTTCACGACCAAGCGCGCCTGGTCCGTCGGTGTACATATTCGTCGGACACTCGACACACGTAGTCGCTCCGTGTTGCGGCTGGAAGAAGTCTTTTGGACACTGAGCACACGGGGCCAGTCCTGTGTCGGAGTACATGCCTGGAGAACACTTTGCTCTGCATCGATCGCGTCCTGGCGCGGCTGGTTGATAGGTGAACGTTCCGGCTGGACAGGTCTGACAGTCCTTGTATCCACCGATTGGTGGCTCGCCGGTGTAGCTGTTCCTAGGACACTCCAGACACGGTACTAGACCAGTGGGAGAATATGTACCGTACCCACAAACCGGTATGCAGTCGTCTATGCTCTTCGAACCCTCCTCCCTTGTGTATGTACCGAATGGGCACCGCAAACAAGAGCCCTGACGATCGCTGTTCTGATAGAAACCTTTGGGACACGATGTGCACTGCTTTTGCTTTTCTCCGGCGAAAGTGCCAGCTGGACAGTGCACTGCAATGGAAAATATTTCGTTTAATCTCGTACGATACGGGAAAATTGCACAGTTACGATCGATTACTCACAACATCGTGGAACATCGTTGGTGTCCATGTTCAAAACCTCGCCAATGCTGCATGTGAAACCCCGCGTGATAGACGACTTCAGAGCCCGAAGCGGTGGACACTGATTTCCGATAGAAGACACGTTCAACAAAGGCTCTATAACTGCGCTAGTGGAAGGAACTGACAGATCGAAGATTAGGTTCAACGTCGAGCCACAAAGATCGTACAGCTGAGGCTGGCGTACAGCAGGAACGACAACGAGAACGAAGTCCATCTGAAATTTATAAATAATTCATGGTTAATGCGATGAGATCGACAGGGAAGATACTTTTCAAAGTGTGGGTGCTCACCTTCAAGACGTTTTCTTCGAGCAAGTACGGAACAGACCTCACAAACGACACGTTCATGTTTACGTTGACAGCAGAACAACGTTGAGTCAGGATATTATTCAGGTCCATATAGTACTGGGACATCAGATCCTGGTACTGTGGTAGACAGGACCTCGAAACGGCGCCGTTAGCGCGATATGTTACCGCAGCGACGACATGGTAGTTTGCCTGTTGAGTGTCTGTTAAACGAGAATTTATTTAAAGCTCTGGTCGAATGGCACCTGGAACTGGAGGAAGGAAGACTTACTTTCAGAGACACAGTCGGGGACGACGGAAGCTGGAGTCCAATGCTTGTTGACATCACAGGTGAACGTCTTTACAGGAGCACCATCGGTGAACCTGAAACCGTTCTTGCAAGTTGCTATGCACTGCTGACCTTTGTCACCAGGAACGCATTTCAGTCCTCCGTTGGCTGGTGGTTTCAACTCCCAGTCCACGCATGGCGTTGCTTGCACCGACACTTGGAAATGGCAGGATGCTCTGTTGCCGCTCGCGTCCGTCGCGTAAACCGTTACGTTTTCGAAGCTGCCGATCGGTATCACCGCTCTTTCCGGCACGAACGTGATCTTCACTGGACCAGAAGGATCAGTGGCGTTGATTCGCCTTCGAGTCTCGTTGAAATTGACCGTGTAACTCTCCTGCTTGTCGACTAGCTCGATCACGTAACTCTGTGGGCAGCTGAGCTTCGGTGGTGTTACGTCTGCAAAGGGTGTTACAGTGATAAGTGAATGTTATTCTTACGAATCGAAGTGAGAAACCAGGTGGTATACAGACCAGGTACGGTGATGTTGATCTCGCAAATGGCGACGTTCCCGTCGTAATCGAACGCCACGTATTTAACCACAGTGTCTTCGAACACGCGTAATGGCGTCCTGAAGCTGCGAGGCTTCACTTCGAGTCGCGCGATGCTACCGCTGTTGTCGATGGCTGTTGGTTCAGTGAAGTTCACGGGCAACAACCCGCCATCGGCTCCCTTCTGCACCACTATCGGTTGTTGAGGGCAATTTTGGAACACCGGAGGTTCGTTGTCAACGCAAGGAGAGAAACCATAATCGTAGCCCAACAACGGTTCCGCCACGGGTTCCTCGCACCCCATTAACTCGAACTTCAGACAAGCGGTGTCCATGTAACTGACGATACCCAAGATCACGAAGCGCGCTTGGACGTATTTGGGTAAAGTGATCATCGCCAGTTCGCCGTAGTTGCCAGGATCTCGCATCGTCAGGTTGAAATTGGGGAAATAGACCACGTAATTCTCCACCTCGGCTTGCTTGTAGAAGAATCTGATCTCCGTTGGTCTTCCAACGATGTCGTTCGTCACCACGCCTTTAACCAGGATCGCCTTCACTCTGAATACCTGGCCCAAATCTACGCTAACATAAGTGAACGCCTCCTGCTTGCCGCACCAGCCTGTCACCGAGTTCAGACGAACGTTTTTCGCTTCATAGTTCGGTTTCTCAGAGGTGGCGTTGATGGCAGAGTCTGGAATGCGCCCGGAGGCTAATCCCAGAGGTTTCACGACTTTGCATTCCGGCTCCCGGACGCAGACGATAGGTCTTGGATTAATGAGAATGTATCCTGGTCTGCTGCAACCGAACTGAACCTCGGATCCTTGCTCGTAGCTCCTGGCTACTTGGTAGCCGTCGCTTGGCCGACCAGGGTCTTCGCAAACGGGACCTTCGCATCGTAGATTACCAAAGTCCCAAATACCATTCGCTTGACATCTGACGACGTTATCGTGATGATTCGTTTGACCAGCCAGTTTGAACGTGTCTTGACAGCCGAAGTAGAAGGATGACTGGTATTTGGTATCCAAGTACTGGCCGTACTCGGCCCCAGGAGTAGGCAAAGGCTTTCCACAGTCAGCTCGAGGACAGGCTGGCTGCGATCCCGAGAGCCAGTATTCTGGTAAACCAGGTTTCGGATCGTAGACGCATTGTCGGAAGCCTGAAGTGGCTGTGTTCCTCAGATATCGTCCATTACTACCACACTTCAGCGTGACGTTTTGCTTGAAGGGTACCAGGACACTTGCTTCATCGGTACGAAGAACCGACAGACCCTCGTTTTTGTCGTCTGGTAGAGACACACACTTTGCATCTGGAGAGATTATGACCATTAGTGACTTGTCAGATATAAGTTATTTCGACTGCAATTGGTTACTTACACTGACACTCTGGTGTGGTTCCATTCCAAGCTCCACTAGAAGTACATACGACAGCCGAGGAACCGGACAACACGTAACCAAAATTACATTGAAATTTGACCAAGTCGCCAAAGTGATGTTGTTGCTATAAACAAAATCATAATAACAGTCATAGTGGCGTCGCTTTGAGTGTGCATATTAGATACATACCTTAGTCGACAAGAGTTTTCCATTTTCCGGCACGGATATGGATGGACACATAACCGGCACGCAAGTCTTGTTCTTCTGATACAAATCACCATCTCTATCGCCAGTTTCGTACTTTTCGATGTTAAATCCGGCTGTCCCGTTGCTCTTGTACAACTCGAAACCCGTGTTGCACATGCAGGCATAGCTGCCAGGGTTGTTGATGCACTTTTGGTGGCAGCCGCCATTGTTGACGGCGCACTCGTTGATGTCGGTGCACTCCAGGCGAGTACATCCCATTATTTCGAGCTTCATGCATGGCGCTCCGACGTAGTCCTGTATCCTGAACCTTATGAAGCGTGCTTCGATGGACACTGGCAGATTCAAGACGGAAAGAATGGGCGCCTGTATTCTGAACTCTACCGGAGTTCCGTCAGGATTCGTGTAGTCTTTGAAGGTGTCTGTCAAGTCGTCTGTATATTGAATTCGGACTGCTGAAGTGTACGCTATATTGCCATCTACTCTCGCAACGCCTTGCGTTCGGAAACCACGAATGATCGTTGGTGCTTTCATGTCGATCATCACCCAGTTCGTCCCGGGTTCGATGTTGTTACCGCACCAGCCATCACCGTTGTTCAGACGGACACCCTTAAAGTCAAAGAACTGGTTACATCGTGCTTCAATTAAATACCAAAGTACCGCTGTATTTGGACTTAATGACTTACAGTCTTGGCGTATCCATTCTCAGAGCTTGAAACGGTGATTGACTCATCAGGGATACCGCCATTAATAAGCCCAAGATCACCTATAGGCCTGCACTCCATAGTAGGAGCGAAACCTGGCTTGCACTTGCAGGTGAATGCACCAGCGTTGTTTATGCACTCGGTGGAAGCCAAGTCGCACTGACTCGACGCACACTCGTTTATATCTGAAACACCGGAGTCCGCGGATAAAGAAGAATCAAAAATAGGATGGTGAACAGTCGATTCGTACCTTCGCAGGTTGGAACGTTATCGAATCTCTGATCGGGCCCACACTGTATGATGTTGGACCCAGAAAGCTTATAGCCCCTGTTGCATTGCACCCTGGCATCGTCGCCGTACAAGTAGTCCCTGGTTGAATCGACGACGAAACCATTCTTGATCGTAGGCAGTAATGGGCATTTCGCTCCTACACGCCAAAGTATCGTCAATCGAAACGAGGCGTCAGATTTTGCAACCAAACACCCTTGAATCTAAATAGATACTCACGAGAACACGTTGGCACCTCGTCGGACCATGTTCCGTTGCTCATGCAGAGAATCACGGGATGTCCGCTTCTGACGTATCCTGGCTCGCATTCGAACCTAACGATCGTTCCGTAACTGCGACCGCCTCCGTTCAGAATGGTAATGTTCGAGTGGGGGGCCTCCGGAAGCGGGGAACATTGAGATGCTGCACAGGAAACGCATTGGTGTCACTTGGAGATTAATCGTGGTGTCTTTGTTATTGAGCAACATGTTACTAATGACCGACTTACCCAAGCAAGAGGGTTTCTTCTCCCATCTTCCATCTGCCATGCACGAAATCTTCTCGGTAGGACGACCAGTCGGAAACGCGAATCCGGCGTAACACTGATATGTGGCCAGACCCTTGTACGTGACGTTGGATGATCCAATCGAGAAGCCATTGTCTATTTGGGGCACGGGTCCGCAGTAGACTTCTTGGCACTTGGGAATGTACGTGACGGACCAGTTGCCACCTGGCAGACACTCCGTGGTAATTTTCGGCTTGCCAGTCGCGAATTCCTGACCCAGGGGACAGGAGAACGTCACCTGTGTACCGAACGCAGTGTCCCTGCTGGAAGCCAGGGCACCTTCGCCGGACTGAAGATACGGACAGTCTGTGGAAGTCAAAGAACGTTAGTAATCCGGATCATAAGTTACTTGATCGCGTCCACGTCACCTGCTGAGAACTCTGCTTGCCATCCGGGACTGCTATGCAAGGCGTCGGAGGTGAATCGGACGAGCATCTCTCCGCTCTCGGCGGTGAGCGTAATCTTTGGCCTTGTGTTGGACGTGAATCCATTCCCAGGGTGCAAACGGAGCCCGTTAGTGTTGGAACCATCGTAGATCTACGGAACACATTCACAAATTAAGACTTCGAAGTTCTCGTGAAAACTTTTCCATGGACGACTGTGGCGTTACCTGAACGAAGTCAGTTTTGTGGACGTTGAAGTTAATGAATTTCAAGGACAACGGCCTCCCTTGCGGATTCTTCACCCTGTACATGCACTCCTGGTTGTTAGGGTAATCGTTCAGGCCGAACGAAGGCGACTGCACCGTTCCGTTTCTCGCGATGATCGTGGCTTTGCAGCCCTGCGTGTAACGAATGCTGAAGCCGCGTCTGGAATCGCCGAGGCTGGTTTTAAAGTACAGGTACAAGTTGTTCCCGGTAGACATTATCACCGCCGGGTTGTCTTCCGACTTTCCAGTTAACCGTTCGATGGGCCTGCTCATCGGCGAGTCGCCGTCTCTTATCAAGATGTAGTCGCGATTCATCTCAAGATCCAGATCCTCGATCTGCAAAGCATCGCGTAAAATACCTCGAACCGGTCGTCCCGCGAAAACAAACAGTTATATAGGGTGGCCGAACACCCTGCATAATTCAGTCACACACCTCGAGCGACATGATGCGACCTGGCTGAGCCTGTAGGATGTACAGGCATTCCAAACCTCCCGGATAGTTCTGCGGATATCCTGGTGATGTAAGCACCTGTCCTTGGGGCGTAGCTCGCAGAACTCCGCCGCAGGTTTGCGGCTCGGTCTTCCAAGAAGCGCGGAAACCTTTCCTCTCCACCGAGGAGTCGGTGCTGAATTTAATGATCATAAAGTTCGACGCTGATACGAACAGCTTGTTGCTGAGCTCTTGCTTCCCGGACAGGGTCGCGAGATTCACGGACTTCTCCTCGGTTCTGCCGCCCACCAGGATCTGCACTATGTCGAAGCTCTTCTCCGTTTCGAATTCTTGAAACTGGAAACCGCGCGTCGCGTGATACATCGATATACCGGTGCGTTCGGAATAAATTAAGCGCGGTTGCGTACCTGCAGGAGGATGTTGTGGCCTTGGGGCCCCTCTAGGGTCCACTTACAGTTGCTGAGGGGTGCATATTTGTGGGGATAATTGGGACTCTCGACCACGTCGCCGCTGCTCGCCATGTAAAACTGGCAGTTCGCCGGGCAGTCTATCTCATCCGAATAATCGCCGCAGTCATCCTGTTTGTCGCACCTGAACGCCGCGTTCACGCACTTGCCGTTCGAACAATGAAACGAACCTGAACAGATTCGCCGACACCGTGAGACCCAGCGAGTTCGATACGATTTTCGTCATGGTCGTGGCGACTTACCCGCGGGACAAGCGTTCGCCCTGCACATGAAAGGCAGCAACGACTCGCATGTGGTCAGCTCCCACGTTTGTCGGTCATCCATCAAGGCGACGTCCACGCATTCACCTGATTGCGGATTCGGCTGCTTCGACGCCCAGAAACCTGAATACCAGAGTCGTTAAGCGCCACCGTCGCGTAGAAACTACGGTAAACCCTTTCATAGTGTCGCTGGCTCGGGACCGGACAATGACACGATGAAAGGGCGGATGGAAGAATTCAATAAGCAGTTCCGGGAACCGATGGAGATGACTAATGGCGGCGCAGTGTTTTCGTTTCACGAGCGAATTGGTTTCGTTCTTCGATGGCGAGAGTGAAGAGGAAAAACGAACGAATGGTGAATTTTAACGACAGAACGTCTCGATAGGCCCGAGAAAAGCCAAAGTGAAAGAAACGTTATGCAAATGTCCGCATAACGCGCCAGACGAGCAAATTGCTGCTTGCGCCGCGACAGACGTAAAAGCGACGGTATCTGGGCATTGTTGTGGGAAAAGTGTGTCTTCGTGACTGTATACACTGTGCAGTTCCGCGTTTCCGTGACCCCAATGGAAACCGGCCGGCACGCACACGTGCACGGATAAGTTCGATCGTAGAAAAAGACGTTCGAAAGTCCACGGATCTCGACAGTTCCGAATTACGAATCGGAATAAAACGCAGGATCGTCCACGGTGCTAACGATGCGTGCGATTCGAGCGTCAAGTATTAGGATCCGGTCGAGTCGAAGCAAGATTCTACCAACCTGCGTATTGAGAGACGAGCATTCCAGCTGCCGATTCGAGCGTGTTGGTCCGGAGATCGTCGAGGGACGCCAGTCCCAGCCAATAACGATCCAAATGCCGGCCGATCATGCTCGCGGACATGTTGTTCTCGCTGTACGACTCCACCACCATCAGCTCGCTGCCGTACCTGCAATCCCACGTCAATCGATCTCTTGCTCCGTTCTAGCGTGTAATAACGCGACTGCAAAGCCGCCTCGCGTTTCCCAAGTTTCCTATTTTTCAGTTATGCATCGCGAACGTTTGCCCACCGAACTGTTTCGAATGGGTTCGGATTTTCTGAACCGAAGGAGGCGTATCTGGGTGGCTCTGAACATTAAACTGTTGGAGGGAACTACTTGCTCCTGGAAATTTCTTGCTAACGCGCAGGGCCATTTGTATTTTATTTGAAACGCGATTATATCAATAGTAAGAGGACCTGGGCTCGGTGGAGGAACTATCGACTTACCTTCTGCATAGTTCTGCCGCCTTTTCCCAAGAGTGCCTGATGTTGAAGAATTTGTAACAGTGTATGCCCCTCAGTTCCCATCCTGCGGAAGAAAGATCGATGTCTTAGTTTTTATTACTTAGTGCAGCTTATACAGTCCGTCGGAACATAGAGAGCAACTAAACAAAATGTCATCCGGATTGGACTAAGATAGTAGAAGTTGTAGGGCAATCACAAACACACAGAGTGCCTGTAAAATGGGCTGGAAGAGAGTAGTCCAGCTAGAGATGGGATTGAAAAGGGTTTAATCTCGTGTTGGACGATGCTATTCATCGCGAGTGTGAAAAATCGATGGAACAAACGTGGTCACGTGACGTGACTCCGTTTGGCGGGAAACGCGGTTAACCGGTGACCTGTACAGACAGTGACGGACGTAACGACCTCGATCGTTTTTAGTGCGACGCGTGGAGTCAAAGGTAGGTCGGTGGGTAAACGGGTAACATTACACAGAGGAACGAGTGAAACGTCTTCGCATGCTCGCGTTGTTGACCGTTCGAATTGAGAAGTTGCATATACGTTGCTCCCAGCATGTTTGAGTCATCGCCTAACTCAACAGAATGTTTTGCATTCCCGAACGAGGAACTTTCTGTACTTTTTCCGAGTCCGTTCACGTTTACGGATGCATAAGCTCCAAACTTTATTCGGTGGAATATTTCCGATCGCTTGTGATATTTATTAAATGCGAAGTTTCCATAATATTAAGAAAATGATAACTTCTGGTAAAATTATTATATGTACAAAGACAAGACAAGTTGGTTCTACAAACAAAGTTATCATAAATTCTAAAAATGGCCGCGCTAACGGTACAATTTGAATCCTGATGAAATATTCATGACGTCATGCGCGAAACGAATGCGCCGTGCCTCGATCTACCCTAGATTTTATGTCAGTCGCCATCTGGTGGTGTTTCCCAGAGATTCAAGGCTGATTTCTATGGTTTAAAATATATTTCAGTAGAAATATAAGCGGTCGAACGATTTGGAGAATTTGAAAATCATTTTGCTCAATTTGTAAGACTGTGTTTCTTTGGACGAAGACGTAGACGCGTCCGTATGACAGTCACATTGCACACGGATGTCCAGGAAACTGGTATGTCAGTCTGGTTACCGAGAAATCGATTGGTGCCACGCGAGATCGCCTCGCCGACTATCCTACTTGTTTTACGATTCCTCGAGAAGAGGCCGTTGGAAATCAAAAGTGCTACGAGTAACCGTGTTCTTTTTCCTGAAAGGCTGTGATCGATCGATTTCTCAGCATGAAACGACTCTAGGATCGGCAAACAACTCCAATGGGTTAATAGGCCAGTATACGGAGGTTTTTATAGTTCGATAATTAAAGGTAGAAATTTTATTGCGCGAACGAATGTATTTAGTCATCAATTTACTGCATTACATTTTGCAGAATTTTACAAAGGACGTGAAATAATATTTTATTCGCTGGTTTCCAACGGTAAAAATATTGAGTGTTTTCAATTTTGTAAGCACAAGAGTATTTTACCTGCAAATAAATTTGCCAATAAATTTTTTTCTACGTATTTTACAAGTAAGATAAAGCTCTGTCGCGTTCGCGTCGATATCACGGGATTCTTTGATGATTCTTCGATGCAATTCGAGCTGGACTCGCCGCGAAAGACACGCAGTCGGCCTTCCTTTCTTTTAAAAGGTTAAACGGCTATGTTGGTACCACGTATGCCGTATCTTTCGCGCCTATTAACATTTCCCGCATCCTGCTATAGTATACGCGTGATATTTTCCAGCGATTTTATACCTCTGTTGTGGGAATTTTATTTTATCAAGCGCAAAGGATGCTTTAAATCAAAGCAGCAAACTAACTTGGACAAGTTATGTGGTCTACGACTACTTCTGTATCCGTCAGTCATCAGGAACTACCATTTTGCTCTAAGTAACCTAAAATTCAGATTTTACGACGTTGCCGCTGCGTTACATAATTGGAAAATATAATTACCAACACTAATTTACAATTTTAATGGTTACTTCCGTGTTACAATATTTCAAACGACTTCAAAACCACACGTGCTTGAATCTCTGAAAAGGTTAACATGTAGACCGTGTAATTCCTTAATCATAAACGCCTACGTTTGCGTAACTAACAATAAATAAAGGCAATTTAATGCGCCTACGACCATAAGATATACGAACGTGGCACAATTTATATTAATCCCATCGAACCTGACGCCGGGCATATCTAAAAAGTGTCCCAGAATTTTCCAAGCTCCCACGATCGATTTTAAAACGGAGAAAAGTCGCTAAACATCGTACGATAAAAAGTAATATAAAAACTAGATAGTTTTTTGCATAGAACGCGACGAATGATCGGTCGCGAAGCACGTTGCCGGATGCTCCACTTTTTGGAATCCCGTTCGAGGACGCTGCTCGCGCGTGCTCGGTCGAGTTTACCTCGTGGAAGGTGGATAACCGTGACGCGAATTCGCGTGGTGTATTTTTAGGGTCGCTCGTTTACATACGACGATGCTCAACGGCATCCGACTCGATCGCAGAGAAGGATTCACGGTTTAGGAATGCCGTCTCGTTTCTTGGCCCTCCTCCCCTCCTCCCTTCTCACGTTACCACTATACCTGTGTGATCCTCCGGCTTCGATATGCCATTATTGCGTAGCAGGCCGAGAATTTTGGGCCAGGTGCGTGAACGGAGCCTGCTCCGAGCCACAGAATCTTTCTAAACACAACGACTTTTCACGCTAGCAATGGCGGGCTAAGAGAGAATCGAAAAAAGGTTTCGAGAATTTGAAAATCCCACGCTAAATGCCATTAAACATACCCTTGTGTGACTAAGTAGTTGATGTACCTAAATTAGTAGTAATTAAATCGTGAATTTGATATTAAAGGAATCGTTTATTTGGAGATTTCAATGCGTGGTTAGGTGTCATCGTCATGGGAGATTTTAACGCTCGCAGAAATTCCAACTATTGAACAATACCTTTCTCTTACTTTGGCGTAGTAAATTAAACAGGTTTTACCACGTATTTTTTGCTCCCTCCATGGCTAAAACACTTAAAAATAAAACGCCACGCGAAACGCTTCACTTTCGAGGCCTTAGGCCAAGAATACCCGATTAAAATAAAGTTGTTTTCGTAGTTGAAATCGACGGAATTCTCTTGCGTTGAAAAACATCGTAAATTCGTCCATACGCCTAGATCGAACTTGAAATATCTCAAACGCACGCGACAGAACACGGTCAACGATCGAGGAACTTCGTACTGATACGTGCAACCTACTTAATTGCAACTGGTAGCTACGAGGAAAAGTGGAGCAGCGTTACGAACGGCCGAACTCTTATCCTCATTGTCCCTCGCGCGATATATTCATCGGGCGCGTCATGCCTCGATATTTCTCTTTCAACGGTGCTATACGATTTCTTGTTCAAAAGCAAATCGAAAGTGTAAAGTACGATTTTTTCATCCGAGCCCTCGTTTTCGAGAAAAATAGCTTTGAACGTGGATGCGTGCGCAGCAAGCGCCCAAAGCGACTGTTTCTAACAGTTAAATCGACTTTATACCTAAACTACTGCTTCTAGAGCATCGATGCATCAGAGTTCTTCGTTCCTTTCTTTAAGATCTATCGTTCAAGAAAAGAACGAAGTCGATCCGACAATGTTCATATTTTTAAATAAATTATCCTGACAGAGTAAGAATCGATGGAGCAGGTTTTCACTTGGTGGAACGGGTAAATCGTTTCGGAGCATGACCTCGGTCCACTTGTTTGGCAGTCTACCTGGCCAAGTACAGGGCCATGCGACCTTTCCAAGGTAACCCAAGGTCCAGTTCGACTGTTTACCTGCTCCAGCGATCATAGAAAAGCAGAGAAATCTGTGATGTTACTCACCGTTCGGACAGGTGAAGACATTCGTGGCTGGAATCTGCAACAAAGAGAGAAAGGAATGCATTGGAAACGGTTTATAGCGTCGTAAATCAAAGGGCCTGGCCGCCCGAGATGCTTTCGGGTAATTTATTTCGCTAAAGAGACTCGTAGTTGCAGCGGTAAATTTTGTTAGAGGCTTTCCTAATAAAATCTGTGAACGTTACTTCGGTTTCTTGAACTTCGCCGGTTCCTTTCACGTTTAGCTTCCTCTACGATTTCAATTTGGTCCACGTAACTTGTAGAACTAGTTTCTTCGTTCATTTATCTAATTTAGGGTGGAACACCCTCGGTCCGCTTAGTGCATACCATTTAATCCCCATTACACGCTCCATGATGACTTAAATTACTGGCACAGATTTCTCTCGCGAACAAGGATACTATCTGCGTTCTTGTGCGTGCCCGATCTTGCAATTAGCCCGACGTGATTACCCAGTGACGAAACGTCGAAGCACCAGACTCTCGCGAATATCGTGGGACACGGCGATGAATTGTAGGCGGAAGTATCGCGGGAACCCGTCGTAAATTACGACGTTGGATTACATAAAAAGATGACACTATAGTTGTCGGTTGCAAGGTGGAGGAGCACGAAGAGGAAAGTGGGTCTTTTTTTATTGAACGCAGGGAATGAAAGAGTTGGGCTAGGTTCGTACCTCTCCGCTAGAACTGAATCGCCAGAGAAGACTTCTAACACCACATTCCCACTTATAGAAAGTGATTAATCAAGTAGTTGTTGAAATTTTTGATCGTATAAACGAAGTGGAACAATGGGGCTAGTTTATAACGCCTCCACTAGAGTCGTACAGCGCGAAAAACAGCCTAAAGCCACATTCCTACTTATGAAAGTAACTGTTAAGGGGGGATTCCCATTAGGCAATCGATAAATTGGATATGGTTAATTTACGAATAGAATTAGTTTCTATGGTGAATTCATCACTGTAATCCACGTATTAACAAATAAAATAAGCGTGATATTCCCAGACGCATCGGTCCGCAGATAAAATTCGCTCCGATCGAGAATCTACCGTTACATTCACGAATATCATAAGGTCACCGATGTTTAACGATTATTTGTGTAGTTACAAGTTTTCTCGGAGCATGTTAAATTCCCTAGGAATTCCCTTGGTCATTCGTCGAACTAGATCGATACGTTTCGATGTTTCGTAGAATTTTCGCGAATAATGCACCTGGCAACGCGAAATGGCGCGGATCCGCAGGTGGTTCGAGACGAAACAGGGCATTGTTATTCCCCGGAGGGAGAAAGTGAAGAGGCTATCTACCGGTGAATCTGTGCTCTGGGCCCGTCTTTGGTGGAAAGCGCAGCGTGCTGTTCGTGCGATGGAAACCGACGGGTCTCGACTCCTTTTCATCAGCGTCGGCGGGTACGCGCACCGGAATATCAGTGACATAACGGTGACTGCATTCTCGAGGGAGGTGCGAGTCGCAGCCGACCGCTGGATGCACGGGAAAACACTCGGAGATTACACGCGATCGCGCGACAATTGCTGACAAATCGCGGGAATATCCCTAGGCTGAAGCCCCGTGTACAATTACCGAACGAACGCGATCGAATTTTGAGCTCGCGACTCTTACGCGACACGATCAATTCGTAGGGAAATACAGATGAGAGATAAATACAAACAACTTCTTCTTAAATAATTACTTGCATAATTAAACTCTGTCGCATTAGTACGAATGTTACGCAAGTTTATATTAAAGCACGCAGTTACGTAAATAACCTACACGTCTCGTGTTAACTTAATCTTGTGTGACCAGTGAAAATAATACGGTGAGACCGTAGTTGACTAATGTTTCTAGTTCAGATGGCTCACCTTGCTATCAAAAGAATCCGTATCTCATGTTAAGACTCGTTATATAAATTATAAACGTAGCTTTCTTATTCGTCAGGCAAAAAAGTATTTCTAATATTGTGGTGAAAGGGTTACCCATTAAATAATTAGAATTAAGACTGCGGACGACTCGATAACTCTGAATCCTGTTTACATCGAATTTCTCTTGAACTTTACCTAGCCTTTCCCTAACGTCCACACTTCCTGTACACAAAATGTTGCAACGGTCGTGCACGCTATAACATTGTTCGCGCGTCGGCTAGGGCGCATGCGTGTACGCGACCCGCGCAGAAATTCACTTTCACCTCGCGCACGCCACATCCACCGTGGCCAGTGGTAACTCCTTGCGGAGACTACATGCCAATTACTTCATAATCCGCGGTTCAATTTCTCAAGAATCTTAGGCAGCCTCTTATCTCGAAAGTATACGAGAATTCCCGAAGCTGATTTTCATTCCCGACTCGCAATTAGGTACTGTTGCGTGATGCTGTTGGTTCGTGATCGCACGCGAATCGACGGAATCGAATTATGACCTGAAAATTACTATTCGCGTTTGTCGAGTAATTTCTGTAGCATTCGACCGGACTCATATGAATACCTAATCTCTAAACATCAATTTCCATTTCTTAGATATGATTTTTCCAACATCCAGACCTTTATTTTGATTATCTTTAGTAATATAACTATGTTAGTTTGCGTGGACGAGTATTTCTTGGAGGTAGTTATCATTCTTGTGAATTTCTTTGTGGATATTAAATATCATCGCACGTATACACAGAAATTACACATTGTGGTTTGTGATTTGTGACCAAAAAGACGGGAAGATAATATCGAACCAAGCAAGAAATAATCGCGGACCAAGTGGGGTTCGTGGGTTAAACAATGCTGTCCGCGATGTGATCGGCAAGCCGTAGCAGAATATTAATCGAACGCTCACCTGAGACTCCGTTAGCTGAAGATGGCACAAGAGGACGGCGACCCACACGGCCGCCAATTCTCTTATCAGCATATTCCTGCAACAGAAAGAAACGCTTCGTTTGTACAGGCTGCTCGTTAGCATTGACGGTTCAATTTATGCTGACGGTATGCAAAACACACAGACGCCGGGGAAGTGTTTCAAACGTCTTTAACGAGGATACTTTATAAGGAACTATAGTCCCAGGGTACTTTCGACATAATGTTTTAACGAAAACGAAGATAAACAAACGAATAATTACGGAAAGTGAAATCGTCCGGAGACGAAAGATTCCGAGGCAACGTTGCGTCGAAAGCTCGGCGAAGCTAGAGTCGAGCGTCGAAAAAATGACGAAGAACGGATGATTAATTGCTACCTGAACGCGAACAGTAATTAACAGCCTCGCGTAGCGTACGTAAGATTCAATGAAACTTTTCGTACGCTGGAAAACACGCGGAAGATATCGTCGTTCTACTGTATATAGGATGTACACCGGTTCCCATAAAATTCCTTACGGTTTCTGCGGCTGAATTGTGGCACAGCAGTTGCATACCTTGCCGCGTAACCGAGAAGCGTGATAAATCTTCGCGGATAGCGACTTATTATTTAACGACGATGCACGGTGCTAGCACTCGATCGATAGAAGGGTCATCCGCGGGTAAATCGAACTGAAAATAAGAAAATTTATTCGAAACTAATAATTATCTTATTTTCAAGTTACTTTATATACTGCACAAACATGATCAAACGTCTTCAAACTGGACACAACAAGAGGACAGAGACTGTCATGCTACATCAAAAATGCCTACGCAATTTACAATACCATTTCAAACACCACGCAACTCTGATCAAACGTCTTCAAATTAACTACAACACGAGCATACCAAAATGGCGTCAACAGGGGAGCAAAAGATTGTCCATTGAATTTGTTCCAGAAGCTGTTATCTTATTTCCTCAAGCTTCAACCTATATTTTAACTTGTTCAAACATGGTCAAACTACTCGCAACAGGGGAACGAAGCCCGCAGTCCCTCTGTTTGCTCATATTCAACAGCCACGCGTACATACGCGCGACCGCGGTGCTCCTCGCCGAAGAAAAGACACGAGAAACGACGTACCCCCGTTGGGAACCGTTATGCCAGTTACGGACGGTCGATTATCGACAGTCACCGGGTGAAGGTGGCGGCGCAGAGGCGTTTAACTTACATACCTAGTCCGACCAGATTTCCTGCGAGCGTAAACGTAATCTCGGTGTGGCCAGCTTAGACGATGCAGACTTCCTGTCGATTGCGACTAACGGGTCTTCCGGCCCAGTCGGACGATCATCATAACATTCGTTGAATGACTACGCACCCGAGTATCTCAGCACGCTTTGCAGTACAAGAACAAACGAATCCTCGGCTGAATCGATGATTAGAGAACCGACCTAATTACACGTCTCGAAAGAGAATCACAGAGCAGTGCCTTGTTGGAGTACCGTTAGCGTTATCGAGTATCCTGTCACGGTATTGTCTCGCTCTGTTTTAAATGAAGCTTTCACGGAGGCACAACAGTGCCTTTAAACGAGTCTTTGCGACTCGTTTGATACTGTTGAACGCGTTTTGGACGTACACAATGAGGCGAAGGAGTCATCAGGATAAGGCCCAAGAGAAAACATGCAATAGTACTTAGAGTCAAAATGTCATTTGAGTACCCTACTTTGACGATATAAAGAAGATTGAGGACACTATTCTGGATGTAAACCTCTTGGTATGTAGGTGATATAGCTGAAAATGTCCGTTTTACCGTAACAAGGTGGTCGAGAAATACCTAAATGGTGTGGAAACCGATATTTGTAACGGTACTAACGGTGGTGGTTAACGAATGTATTCTCTGCCAGACAGGCTTTCAGCTCTATTTATATCACATATTGCGAAGTGATGACACCTCCTACTTATTGACACAATGCAACGAACGTGCTTCGCGTATAGTATCGAGGTTAATGGTCTATTATATCCTCAATGTCCTCCAGTCTTCTTTGTTTTAGTCAGTACAGTTCGAATAACTATCTATACTAAATATAGAGATCGCTACTGGAGACAAAATATAAAACTGTTATTCAGCTCCACAGATCACTTTTCACCTATTTTAAGAAGAGGAACAAACTACAATTCGAAGCTTCAAGAAAGAGGACCTCGCTAAGGAGTTAATAAAGACTCATTCATTCTATGAACCTATTCAAGAACAGGCAAGGAAACAATGTGTGCTTGATTACTGCATATAAAAGAGAGAATAAGACTCCAATTTAAGGCACCAGTTTCCTGGCTTTCACAATAAACTCAAATATAAAAGCCAAGAGTCTCATTCATCTTATACGTGTCTCTGATCAAACTCCATAATGGCTCATTTTCTCCATGGCTCCAAAGGTAGATGGCGCCACTGAGGGGCCAATAACAAATCCTAATCGCGTGTCATGCAACTCATGAACCGAACGGGTCTTCAATTTAGGACTCAGGTTTCCCTTCTGATCCCCTCGTCTTCAGAGGTAGATGTCGCCACTGAGGCAGAAATAAAAAATCATCTTCCACTACGAAACCAGGCTTACCAATTAAGTATAACCTGTTCCTGGATACCCAGTAGGAAAGAACAAATAAGAGACCCTAATTTCCTCGGTTTCCCAATGACCCCGAAAGGCAAACATGGCCGATGGTGCGCTCCAGTTGGTCCCCATCGGTGCGACTCGCGCGTCGCGATGGAGAAACAATGGAGCGTTGCATAAAAGCGTCCGTATAACGGCGATGAACTCCGCGTCGCGAAATAATAAACTTTCGCGATCCACCGGCGTTTCCACGCGGCTGGCAACACGCTCCCCGCGACCGGTGGGTGTACCACGATGCATTTCCCACGAGTTCGCTACGGCCAATCCATGGCAAGACGGTTGCGTCACTCGTATCCTCGCAATTAGCCATAACTCGTCGCGCAAACGTGCGTATGCGTGTGCAGCGCACGTGCAATCGTTCCGTTTACTCTCGGGGACTGTTGGATTCTCATTGGACACTCGTTGAATTCTCGTTTCAGACCGGCTCGTCGAACGGGTTGCGTGACAGCTTGTTTTCCAGCGTCCTGCAATCCGTCGATCGACAATTTGGAAACATCTTGTTGGGACTCCCGATTATTTGAGGTTACAATGCTAAAACAGCGTTTCTGATTGCGTCTAAATTAGGCGCGTATTGCGTGAACGGTGGTGAGCATAATTGCGTTCGGATGATGGAGAACCTATAAGATCGATGTATAGGAATTTGAACTGATCAGAAGCGAATCGAAGACATTTTATATAATAATAAAATGTTGTATTCTAAGGAACAAATGGTAATAACCGAACGAATGGTTCGTAGACTAAATAAGGAGAAGATTCGAAACGGGCGTTAACTGGACGCGGCAATTAGAGTATATCAAATTAAGAGTCGCGTTCTTCTTGGCGCTGTTGCTATGGCGCATCACGCTCTTTACACCGCGGAGGCCTCGATTTGCACGCCAGCCTCGTCGACTTCGCAAAGTACTTGCACGGAACTTATTAAAATCGGTAAACAGAATGATCGCTCGGATAATGGCGCAGGAAGGAACGGGGAATCGTGACGGTCCGACGAAGGGTACTTCCACCAAGGCCATCATAACCTAAGTTCAACATCCACATACTATACTGCTAAACCACTACATCACAAATCATTTTTAATATTAACAACTTACGTTACTTGGCACATCGATTAAGTGGTGGTTAACTAGTTTCATAGCTAATTCTTGATTTAATACTTGCTCATTAGTGCACTATAGAAGAACAACGAAATTCTAGGTTATGTCTCGACTAGATTTTATTGATTAATCCATTGACAACAAATGGAACGATGCTAGGTGTAATTAGTACTCGATTAATAACCTAGACAAGTATTATTACTTGTTAAATATAGAATATAGAAGTTATAGAGTTTTAGGTTAGGTCAGCCCCATTTTCACCCCAACAATATAATATATTAATAAATATACAGAACTAATTTCTTGGAAACAATTTTCGAAGAATGTAATAAATGTTTTTAATCTATACTCGCGCAGACCCATCGTCATCGGCTCATTAATCTTTATAGCAACGTTCGACGAGGGTCTGCTAACGATTTTCCTAATGGTCGATACGCAATAACGTTGCCTTGCGAGATTTTACATCCAATTTGTTTGCGACTAAAAATGTCCGTGCTGGAATCGTGTTCCGTAACAAAGGAAATTTTGAAACGCTCGGGAAGATTTCGACGAGACAACGCAGGAAGGAGCGAAGTAAAAGCTAATTAAGTCGCGATTGCGCTTTTGGCTCGCCCTATGGTTCATTAACGGAGCGCGATAATCGTAGCTCGTTACTGGCTCGCGAAACGTACGAAAAAAAAAGGAAATGGAAGGAAGGAAATCGCGATCTGAGGCTGTAGGTCAGTACTAGAAAGTATTCGGATTTCCTGGTTGCCGGCACGAAACGGCGCATGCAAAAACCGACCGTCGATTCTCAGGATTCGACGCGTTTTCATTGCGAAAACCGTCATGGCGCGAAACTGAACAATCGTCGCTGTCTTGGTGAATTCGCGGAACCAGTTTTGTGCAACTGTTCGGCAAAAAATGAAGTCTCCAACGAACGACGCGGGGACTGAAAGACGGAAGGAAAGGCAAATGGCGCGCGCATTAAGGCCAATTTACACTACTGACCGAAAATGGTGGCTTGTTAGCCTCATTGGAATTGTAAAATATTGTTCTTGCGAGCATCAACCAGGCTAATGAGCATGTAATTTTCGATTCTATGTTATTCGCCAGCTGTTCTCCAACTTTGTAAATAAATTCTGAACTTTTTGTAACACATAGAAAGACATTTTTGATGGATCCTTAAGGAAATTACAAAACATCCAACTCGTCGATTGTTAAATTAATTTACTGGAACTAGAGTGCATTCTAGAAGATATATGTCCATTTTTTCTATATGGTTGTTTATCGTAGGAAGACTTACGGTAGTTTAATAGCACTTATCGATTCGACGCCGCTCGCAGCGTATCGTATCTACATCCTGCGGGGAAATTTATCTCTCTAGACACTGTGCCAAATAACGGTTTCAACGTAACCAGGAAGTGCTGGTAAAACGGTAATTACGATGATACTGGAAACATACTTTCTAACTGGATCCCTGACGATATAATTTTAGTAGCTGTTATGCCAACATAAATTAATTGCCACGCGTCAAACGCACCATAATTAAGCACGTGGTTCTTAAATTCTGATCCACGAATCCCTCAGAGTCTGTGTGTTCACAGAAAAGAAACTAATCATTGTACACAATTTTTACTAAAAGAAACCATTACAAGGTTGAGTATCATCATTAGCATCCATCCTTTATCAATATTACAAATTACGAAATTAAATCGACTTAAATCCCGATTAACTTATTACGATGGAAATTCTCTGCTTCTAATTGTGAAAGTGCATAAACGACGGTTAGGTAAATCGTCGAATTAATTGCTGACACTGTGTTCTTTTGTTGCACACTTTCCCTCTAACGCGTTTGTTCGACTCGGAGACTTCGATGCCTGACTGGTCTCTGGTTTTCACTATCAGACAAACGTCTCGCGTCAGATTAAATTACAAAACTAAGAATTAATTTCTCATTCACGATATTTTTTTGTTTTGAATCACTCCAAATGTCATTTTTTAGTCAGAATTTGTCGGTTAACTTCGTGCTTGCGCCATTTTGGCATTGACACGTCGGCGAACTGTACGAATACGGTTATCACGGAACGATGTACCGGTTAGTATTGTCCGCGGATGGTTTCCGGCGCCGTAGATGGACTTTCGCGTCGACTTCCGCTTCTGGACGAAATTGGTAATCGATACAATGGCCGCTCGAGCCGGCCGTCTCGATTCGAGGCACGGAGACGCGGTCTCCCTAGCAGGTTTTACGTAACCCCTTACAGGTTAACGACTCGCAATGTCAAGTTTTTTAATCCAATCACTTTTCTGCACCACCGTCAACTTTTTCAATCGAATTACTTTTCTGTATCGCTGATAATCGCATCGAATCATTTTTTACCTTTCTTCGTCCGACTTATTTCCGCGCCATTTTGAACTCACTTATAGCAAAGTCAATACCACGTTCGACGCTTCTAATTATATCGAGCGCCTTTAACCGCGAAATTGGAACATTAGAAGTTATATAACCATGAATGGAACTTAATTTCATTCTCCCACGGGTGAACGAACCACCGACAAAAGGAAGACATTTATTCGCTTTCGTTGCGGATATTGGCGTACCCGATCGATGCACGCATCCGTCTAAGTATCGATATCGTGCTTCGCCGCAAAAAAAAAACGTTCGCCTCGGATATAATGTGCGGTAAAGCCAAGAAACACTGTTTCCACAATAACTTCCGTAACGGAGTTCGAAACTTACACCGCTCATAAATTATTAAAGCAATCGTATCACGACGTTTCCCGAGCCTTTATACCCCTCAGGTAAATTGAAAGTTAATATTTATCGAAAAATAATTCATGAAGTTAAAAGTTACAAATATGCGATACTTTTGACTGTACCTCACCATTACGCAATAATAGCATTCTGCTCGAGGATAAGTGCAGTAATTTTATTCGCGTAATAAAGACAAGAGAATACTAATTTAGTTGTTAAAATTTGAGAAGTACGAGTGATGTGTTAATACAAAAGAATATCATTCAATCTAGGAAAATACAATTAACGCCCAACCGTGAGACTGTTCTCCGTTTCAGAGTAACGCTTAGCCCCGATATTACCTCACAACATGCAAATGGAAGACGCGAGGCTCGAGCATTTGCATACCTTATTGTGAGTATTTTGCACTTCTTTCGATGAATGGGACGACCTGGCCTAATTACTCCGGCGCGTTACGGTAACAACGTAATAAGCGGCGTACATGTCCCTCCTTGGGTTGCCAGGTGCGATCTTCCACGTCAGAGGATGTGATCTAATTTCCGGTTATCATCGATGCACTCCTCGATTGCCTCGTTCAGCTTCTTTCCGTGCGTCTAACGGGAAGCCGCTCCGGTTATCATTAATAAAAACGTGAACGTTTTAATAACACGCTTTGAGCTAATAACGTTCTACTGTAATTAGAATGTAGCTATTTTGTGGCTCAGAGCGTTTCTCTAATTCGTCGAACATTCGTTCACACGCGGATCCTTTGATTTGTAAGATTTACGAGTATTATTTAACTTCTATTTTTGCCACCAAGTACTGTTTGGTTGTTTTTCGAATGGAAGATGATTCCTTGTATAAAAACAAGTAAAAACTGTGGGATACTGTTTTTTCCTATGAGACTTTATTTTTGAGAAAATGGACCTCGAATCTGAGAAGTTACGCGTTTGGCGCTCGATTAATTGGTGCACTATCTATCTTCAAAGTCACATATCTCGAGAACGAAGCTTTCGGCGAGATTTGTTATTCCACATTTTCGATTCATTTTTTCGCAAAGAATTGCCTTATTGATGACTATTAAACATTAAGTAGAGCGATAAAATTTCATGTAAAAACATCGTATAAGCCGTTGTTCCAATTATTATTTACAATGTTAAGGACTCCGAGTTGTAACTCCAGTTTTCCTACGATCATTTCGTTTCCACTAGATGAGATTACGAGTCGGTTAAGTTAGGTAACATTACAAGTTATAAATCCATTCAAACCGTCGAAGAATTCAACGACCTACTGGAAACCATTCGAGTTTCCTCCGTCATGTGCAACCAAGGATTGTGCAAGTGCATTCCTAGTTCCCCCGTTCTTTTAAGTCGCAATCACGGTTCAGAGCTTGTTTGCTAACAGCCAACCAGACGCGTCGATTTCTATTCCACCGTTTGCCACGGGACGCAGGATTTCAAACATCAAATCGAGTTAAAATTAATTAATAAACTAAATATCAAATACTTTAGACTTGTGAAAGTTCTAATTAATAAATTAATCGCTGTTCAATATACAGAATGTATCACTCGCATGGGCAAAGTTGTATTATTAAACATTTTGTTTGTGGAATATTTCAAGGATGCTATAATTTTTGAATATTGTATTTATAGAACTTTTGTAATGGTAATAATGTGTCTTTATTATACTAACTATATAAACATTAAGAAATTAGAATCGAGTGAAAAGAAGAAATTATGAACATAACTATAGGTTAGGTACAGCACCGTGCTGTTATTAACCTAACCTTGAATGTACTGTAATAACGCTTAAACATCTGATGGTAGGTAATACAGTCTTCTTTACCTTGAAGTATTCAAATACACCATGTGGTCCGGATGAAATGATACAAACTGTTTTTTTTTAAATCAACGACGATATCCAGGGGCTAAAAATAAACGTAATACATAATTACAGAATTTAATAACCAAACGACAGTAATACTTTATCCAGGAATTTTAATTGATGTCCACATGATCGCAGTAGGAATAAAAGGGTGAGCTGGCATTTTCGTTCGGGAGGCCATGAAAATTTACCGTTCGATCGTGAATGTCGAACACATGGCGATAGAGATAAATACCCGTTGGAAATTCAGGGTCGAGGTTCAAGCGTGTCACTCTTTCCCATGCAGTGACCCATTCTGTTCCGCGCCTATGAATAGTGTTTCCCATGATGATAACAAACAGAACGTAAAAGCTCTTAATTTGTAAATATTTGCTTGCACGCAATTCGATGCAACTGGAGCAATTTTGACGTTAAAAATTTTTTTCAAATTATATCATATTCTTTCACTTCGATACTTCGAATCTGATCCCGTAGGCCTCCATTTAACGTTAACTTAAAATGTGACTCCGTTTACACCTCGAAATCTTACAATTTCACATTTTTAACTTCGAACCGATGCGTCGGGGCTGCTCCGCGGCCTCTGACGTCGCTCGAAGCCCGCCGTTCCGCGTTTTGCAAAGCAACAGCTTCTAAATTATCGATCGATCGGCTACCTGTCGCATTCAACGGCTTCGACCTCGCATTTCCCAGGACTTTTACAGCGTCGCGCTATCCGCGGGCCATCGAGTTTCACATTTCTTGTGGTTCATCGACCGATAAAGCCACGACTGGCGCAGCAGCCACGTGGACTGCGGCAAAGAAAGCTGCGTACTGCTCGTTGCAGAGGATAAGGAGACACAGAAACCCAAGAGGAGCGCCTAGTCGAATGCCGTGCATATTATACAGGGTGTGTCTTGATTGCGTCGCCATGCTGTCCGACCACATTGCACTTTTATCTCGATGAAACATTTCGTAACCGTAGACTTTCGACTTGCAGCCTTCGGCTCTGGAACGAACGTTTTTTTTAAATCGATTACCTCGTTAATTAGGACCGATACCAGAATTTCTATCGGGGATTCTGGTGAAATTAGAGTATGGTACAGCCCACGTAAAATTGGGGTGGGTTTAAGTCATCATTTCGCTGGTCTCGAATTCCTTTAAAAAATACAGGACGTTGAATTTTTCGACGCTAATTTATTTAAGTGATTTGAAACGCTTTGTTTTTGTGCTTTCGGAGCGAAACATTTCGCGGATAATAGGTCGATCGTCGGATGTAAGTCAATCGGAGATCTGGAGCGAGAAGAATCCGCCGTTGAATGGCGGAACGAATGAAGATAAGTTGCCCCCGGGACGCCGAGCGTCGAAATTTGTTACGCGATCGGAATTTCTTAGTACTCGTTGGGACTCGACAGAACGTAACGGTACTCTAACCAAGTTACACCTCGATTCGCGTGTATCTGTTGTAAAGTCATGATCCGCGCGCAACAGATGGAATTTTGAGGTTAGATTTTAACACCGTTTCATCCACGTTGCGTTTCTTCCACGCTTTAACGTACAAAGAAATTTCCTGTCGATTATACGCGATCTTTTCTTTCGTCAATGACGGGGAATTGCAAGCGTTGCGCAAATGAGTTGGCAGAATTTATTTGGCGTCTTTGTCGCAAGAATAAAATTTAAAACAAAGCATAACAATGACGTGTTAATCGAGGCTGTAAATAATAAACATGTCGAAATTCCTAACCTTGATCGCAATTATCGAAGAAGTTAACCTCAAAAGTATTCGAGTTCGAAGCTTGAATAAAACAATCGGAATGAAGTATAAGAAATTTGTTTGGTTTTATTAAATCTATTGTATTCGTTAACATAGATTTTATCTCATTTCATTTTTTAATAGGATCAAAATGGTTGAAAAATGGAATCGAGACACGCGTGCTTCTTCGTCGAAGCTTGCGTTACCTATCCACCTACACAATGTGGCTCCGGGTTCCCTACCTGCCTACCTACCTACCTATCAACTTAACCTAAAACCTGCATAATCCTATCTCTCTTGTTACTGCCTTCGCATAATGGTACCTCGTTGCCTACGTCTGACCCGAGGTAACCAGAACCGTGGCTGTATCTGGCCACGGAATTCCGATGCAATTTATACGTCGCGAGTTGCTCGTAGATCCATTCTCGGCCGTTATTGGTCCGCTCTTGTAGAACAAATTCGCAACGATATCTGCCCGACGTTTGCCCACGAATAGATACTAGACGCGAACAGGAAACATGGACGTCGGTCGCGGAGAAACTCTCGATTCGATTCGAAGCAAATCGTCGATCGGGCTAGATAAACACATCGACTATGGAGAATTAATTCCAAAATTTTCGAGTTGAATTATTAAATGGAATTTACTCGTTAATTAATTCTCCATTCTCAATGTTTATTAAAGTAGTATCGCATAATTTACTCGAAAAGAATTTAGGTTACAATGTGCAAAGCTTGACGGAATTCGTTTATTAAATCCTATTTAAATGTTAATTCGCATTTTCTATTTCCAACGTTCACCAATGATCTATCGTATAATTTGCTTTCGAATAATTTGTAGAAGATTGATAACTTTGTGCCTCGAAATAATAATTTACGTGTTTTCTAAATTTTCTATTTTCAACGTTCTCCAACGGGTCGTCGCGTAATTTACTGTGAAAAAAGAATCCAGTTTGTAGTGGTGTAATAAATACGATGGTAGCTGTGAGTTTATTCAATCGAACAGTTTGTGGGCAGCGTGTAGATTGTTTCTCGCGATCGCCAGCAATTTTCTCGATTTTCATAGCTCCATTACCGGTTCACGTGCCCGTGGAACGCAGAACCACCTTAGGCACCTTGGATTTCGTTATTCGCCGAACGAGCTTTCTCTTCCATAAATTCAGCTCCGCCATTCTTACGCAGTTCTCAGTTGCGAATTTTACGGGTGTACGGTTTCTGCTTCGGCGATCGAACGAATGCCCCCTGCTCAAAAGCGAAAGTAGCGCCCATTTATTTATTTTTTTTCTCCTCGCCGCGAAGAAATGTTTTGTTGCAAACCGCGGCGCAGGAAAATTGCCGGCGGGAAATTAATTTCCCGAGCCCTTGGTTGCTATTTCCACGTAATATTTCGCGTTGCACGCATCAACGTGCGCGACAGCTCACCGAGCAGAACGAAAATCGCACGAGTTCCGCGCTAGAAGAAGTCGAAGGGAACAGAGTACCGTTCAACATAGCGCGCTCGAACGCATAAAACTCGAGAAAATGCAAAAATATTCCACGTTTCCTCTCGTTCCTCCCCTACAACGCAATTACCACCGCAGAAAACTCCTTTTTACGTTTATTAGGAATTCAAACATTGTATGTTCAAATATTCGTATTGTACTCGTTGGAATATTTGTTTTGAACAGTTCAATTCGAGAAACTGTTCTTAGAGTTTCGTTTAAAAATTCGGGAAAATGACGAAATTATACCGGGTGGCGCGTAGGAAGCGGTGGAAACGAGGTTGAGGCGATTCAACGCGTAAAAGTGAATTGGAAACGTTGGGTAAAATTTTTTCGTACGACGCCTCGTTTTCGTGAAAATCGACTTCGAAATCGTTTGGGGTACGTGCAGGTTTTGATCAAATGCTATGCAACTTTACTGTACATGTGCGTCAAGTTTGTAAATAGTGCATGATTAGAAATACTGTTTAATTTTATACTGAAAAGATGGGGGTAGATAGAGCGTGCCCCACCTATTTTCTAAATTGATTTTCTAGGAAGCAATGGCTCGTTAGAAAAATTTTCTTTCACATTTTCGATCTATTTTTTTCACATAGCGTCGCTTGCTTCTGGAATTCTAGTAATTAATTAAAAATGATATTTAGAGTTTGGAGTATTTCTTCGTTTTATTTGTTTAAGAATGTATTTTTAGTAGATCCATAAACTACAAAGATAACCTCACTGCTGAACCCAGCACAGCGATTCTCCTATCAAATAATTACTTCCATCTGGCTCGACTCGTTCGCTCTTTTTGTCAACAAATAAAACAAAATCAACATAAATACGACCAGTGGTATCCTCCTTTAACCTCTATATCCTCAAACGGCCGACATTCCGACCATATTGTAGGCTCCAACAGGCTCATTAGAATCCCTTCCTCATCGCCGTTTCAATTAAACGGTAATAAAACTTTATGGCGTTCTGTCGATGATAAATCGAGAGTACTCTCTACTCGACACCAACGAAGAAGACCGATCCTACTCCATTACACGCTACTTGTGCTCGTGCATCGCGCACCGTACTATGGACGCCCATGGGCGTTCGAAGATAATGCTAAACGAACGGGACTCCGAAATTCCCGCACGGGACACCTACCGACAGTCGAGTACCTAACACCGAAAGCATTCATCGGTCTCAGACGTTGCACACGGAAGACTACCACGGGAACACGGTCTGTTAGAACGTCGAAATACGTATAAGTGGCAGGTGTTCGGTTTCGGAGGCACCGGGGCCCCCGGAAACGCTCCATTTTTGTTTTCGTAAACTTACGTTTGTTGCTCCTACGTTCTACGGCGCGATCCTCTGTCCCGGGTACATGTACATACACCACTAAAACGTCCCGGCGCGAGTCCAACGATTGCACTGCACAAACCGACGTACGAAAACCAGATTCGCGATACGACACCAGAAATCGCGTGGTACAGGAAGCGTTGCCACCGATCGAGAAGACGAAGCGAGATCCGGCAGGAGTCGAACGAAACAAAGAAGAAAACGACGAACGGACGAACAGCAAATGGATTCAGGGTCACGGAGCTCCTTCCCTCCGGCCCACCGGTTCGAGACTGAAGACCCGGTTCTCTCTCTCTCCAGATGAACGGCTCGAGCTACCTGAGGTAACAGCCTTCTACGCGAAGGCAGACCGAGGAGAGAGAGAAATGGAGGCAGACGCTAACGTAGGCGCAGGAAAGGTGGAGGACGCTCGTTCGGACTCGCGACTGTCCACGAAGACGCCCGAGCGACTCTGACTCCTTGTTTGTTTATCGCGTGGAACTCGAGGAGGGTTGTATCTCCGACCTGTTTGAATATTTCGTCTCCCTGGGACTGCGAACGACCTTCCAACTCGTGGAAAAGGGAGACGGAGCCATTACCCGTTTTACTGATCATTTTTTATCCCGGTTTCGAGCAGATATTCGACCCGTTCGGCCTTGTTAACGTAGTTGTTTACGTTTGCTGAAAGAGGTCAAAACGGCCACGGCCCGAATACGAAACTGCAGACGCCAGGTTATTGCGTTGCGCGATATTGCTGAAAATGCACGTGTCGAGGCTGAGATTGTGCGTAAAACAAACAACTCTTTTTGCGTACGAGAATATTCTTTCCATGAAAAGAAGGAAAGGCGTACGAGATCGTTACAGAATCGTCTGTCACTGAATTCGTAAGTTGACCGCTCTCGTAGAGCGGGAGACTTCGACGCTCGCGCAAGACAGGTCGCTCGGTGAGTTCGATGCCGGACGAGCCGCACAGGCGGTGTGCGATCGACTCGAGATTTCTTTTTTTTCCCCTCGTCGACGGAGCTGAATGAAAGTCGCCATCGGAACCGTGCGTTCCGCGGAAGCGTTATAGTTTCGCCGATACGCGATCGCGATCCGCGGCCGCATCGTTTCACGTATGTACCACTAGCTACGTCATAAACAGCCGCGGGCGATCGGGGCTTGGCTCGTGCGCAACTTTAACCCGACCGATTAATTTTCTGCCCTAACTGGATAGCGCCGTTGCTCGAAACACCGGGATCGCGAGATACGTAGCCCGCGACTAATTGCATAACGGGCCGCGAAATTGTTATCTTTATTTTTTAACGAATAATCGATGCACTCGATTTTCACGCGTTCGCGAAGCACGAACGTTAATCTCTCCGATTGGATGGGTCACTCGTGTTGGTCTGGGCTAGGTCTGGTTTAACATTTACAAAGCTCGAATCTAGATTATTTCACAGGATCGGTCCACAGAGTTTTGTTGAGGGTTGGAATTTTAAATTTTAATATTGTATAAGGATGCGCGAAGACGATTCGATGTTTATGAGAGAAGTTTTCTGGCTCGCGGAGGAGCGCAAGGACGACGATTCCGTTTTATTTATAAACTGCCAGGACGCCGAGATTCGTCGGTGCTCGCGTGCGTGCAACGAGTTGCCGGGTTGAACGCCTCCGAGTGCAACAGACCCGATAAGCCGGTAACGGAATGCACTTTGCGCGCAGGCTTTATGTCGCAAAATTGTCCGACTTTCCGTACGATCCTCCACAGTCGAATCTTCCACCATTAACGTTTCCTTTGTCATCGAACGATTCATAAGATTGTTTACATTATCGACAAAACCTCCCTCATCGTTCATGTAGACATCCTACTTGCCCTTCGTTTCATATTATAAACACTTTCGTACGTCTTCAATGTGCAACTGTTTATCTACATACGAGGCAACAAACATAATATCAAAAACAATCATTTCCAGCTATTTGCAAATGCAAAAACAGAGACACGATCCTATCAAAGTGTATCTATCCATATTCAGATTTCATAGAATGCTAAATACCTTTTTGTATAATTTCTATTTGTTTCTGTAACTCCGAAACACAAAATGGCGTCCACGATCGAGGACTGACCGTGTTTCTGTCCACCGAATAATCTCTTGTTTGAGATCTCTGGTATCTCTACATTAATTCGAGCAAGATGTGTAACCTAGTTGCAGTGAATTTCAATTTTTCTTTGAGAGCATGCTTTTATTGGATCGACAAGCGCCCGTTTCGCGTCACTGCTTTCCATCGGGTACCAAAGACTTGACACGCGACGGTTACGCACTTTCCCGACTTTCTTCCATCGTATCGATGGCGCAGCTGCGATTCTCGAACGAAACTGATTTACGAAATCGTTTCGTCGACGGTTTTCGTACGCTATTGTCCATCCATTGCGTCATCATCGATAAAATTTAAATAAAACCCCGTGACTCACGCGCGTCTTTCTTTATTTCAGGCCCAGACATCACGATGAAGACATCCGGTACGGCGTTAGTGGGAGGATAGTCGAGTAGCAACAATTAGCGAGGTATTTATTTATCTCCGTCTTTGTTAACCAAGAACTCGTTAACGATAGGAGCGGAAACAATACTGTTCCTGCTTAGATAATTCGAAATTATCGAGCCGAACGAAGAAACAGAAGACTTTTCCTGCGCTGCTAATTAATTCGTAGTCGAATGCAAATATTTTCCACCGACCACTACGGTTTCTAACGTTGTTTCCAGTCGGGCGAATCACGGTGCTCGTGACCAGTATTCAAATGAACGCGAAGAACGTTAGACGATTCGTACAAGGTTAGAATCGAACAGTTTTCGAAGATCGTTAACCCTGGCTCGACCAATCGAATCTCGATAAATTTCGTATAAAATTTTTAATACTTTCTGTCGCTGGTATCGCGTGCAAAAGACGTTAGATTCGCTAATATGGGACACTGGAGGGCCCAAAAGGTGTTACGGGACTCATGATCTCCAACTGGAACGCTTCAAACCGATGTGACTAAAATATCCACGATGACCCATAGTTTCTTTCATTAGTACACGGTTCGAAGCAAGTTAGCATTGTTCATGACTGACTATCGTTACCTATTAACACAGTTTCTCGAACGTACGAAACGATATTTAACAGAAATACTTTTCTCATCGTAAAAAGTAACTCGGTAACTGTTGCTCGGAACGCTCATGATAATTAGGAAAAGCTGTTTACGTTTTCTGTGATTTCTATTTGCCGGCAATTGAAGAAAAATCTCGTTACACTTTCTAAATCATTTGACGTTTCGCTACGGATGGGACTGGCCGATTATCGTTGCACGCCACTCGCTGTTTAATTCGATAATTATTCAACCCGTGTAAATAAATCATTGTACACCGGGTGTCTCGGGAGAATACCCAAAGAAAGAATTATTTCTTTCAGCGGAACGTATATTAAGATGGGAAACGTTTTCCTCTGGAAGTCGTATTATTTGTGTTTTCAAGATCAGCGGTATTAATTATAACGATAATTGAAATATTTATCTGATTATCGAGGCAGGAAACCGTCGTGTCTCCTTAATATATGTCTTAGATCAGTCGTATTTCTTTGCTTATTTAATTGTAACAAGCTTATCTTCTTAGTAATTGTCTTTCATTATAGAGGCATTAATTATTCATTGCTACGGCTCGCGTTGTATTAAGCACGTTAAGCGCGAAAGGTGCGGCTAGAAGACATAATGAGTTACAATCAGTAATTTTTGGGGACATTGACCTGCTGAACGATTCCAGTTCACGTTCACAAGGGAATCCAATTATCGAACGAATGCAATTTTTGTTACATCTTGTGAGAAAATTTAGTTTTTAGCTAGTAAAGATTCATAGAGCATCGAAAACAGTCATAGTGTTCGTAAAATGTAGCGTAGCAAGAAAGAAGAATTAGTCCAGGGTTCGTAAGAAGTAAGTAAAACTTAATTACTACTAAAAAAAATATACGAATTATTTTCTTAAATATGGTACCTATGAATTAATTAATAGTTTTATTTTTGAGAAATATTAAAATTTTCTTCCTAAACCTCGTGTTTTTCAGGAATGATTTTTAGTTATGGTCACGACTCACGAAATCTAAAAGAACCAGTGAACACGATATTACAGTTTCCGTTTAACCTCTCGTAAGTAGTTCACTGTTTACTGCGTGAACACCGTTTTGCGGAAATGCCACTGAGGTCCTCGTGACAACCATGATCTCTTTCCAACCCACATCCTCTGCACTGTCTGCCAACCAAAGATTTGGCCCAACTTCAGGATACGTATACTTCCCGTTATATTATCGAATTCAAGATATTTCCTGTGCCTCAAATATCTTCGAAACTCTACCATGGCCCATATGTTCAATAAACCCTTGGTGGACCAACTTTTGGGTGCCAATGCTCCACTGTGTGACGCTTAAAATTCTTAGGAAAGTGTATAGCGGCTATTACCTGAAATAGTTCGAATAATACTTCGACTGTGCCAGTACGACAACCCGATAACTAAAAAAAACGTTTACTCAACTCTCGTCAAAGAGAAACCTTCAGCATGGAGGTTGACATATCACGAATCGTGAGTCGCGTTAGGCCTTACCGAGCGACACGATTAGGCAGTTTTGGCAGGACGTCGACCCGCGCGAGAAACCGTTCGAAGTGTTGTCCGGCGGGCGCGCAGGTGTGTGTGTGTGTGTGTGTGTCGTTCTGTAACGTGTATCCACCTTGATATACAAGGTTGTATGAGAGAGCCGCTCCTCCGGCCGTCTCTTCCGTCGTCTCACCTTGCGTTCGTGTCCTACAAAACTCCTGGCAAATTAACGTCGGGGCATTTACGACGACCTCTTTATTCCCGAGCACATGCGCGCCTCGTTTCGCCGTGGAATGCCCGAGCGGCTGAAATCGCATGCATGGGAACCATTTCCCACTGGCGAAACGAAACGACTTCTGTCCCACAAAATAACAACGAATTTCCTGTGGAATTACTTGGACGGAAGGATAATTCAGAACTTTTTTTATACAGGAGTGGTTCAAGGCCACGTCCCCCACTCTCAGGGACGCTAAAAAGCGATTCGATGGGCGTGGTTAGATGCCAAGTGGGCGTGGATAAACGGTAATTGGGCGTGGCCTGATCCTAAGTGGGACTGTAGTTCAATTATAAATAGTCGAGAAACTATAACTTCCAAGATGTAAATTTAGAATTCTGGCTATGAAATATCAACTCAATAAAGGCCAATAACCTATCTTCGAGCGATGGAAACTTTTGCGTACCCCTAATAGCAAGTGGGCGTAACCGAACATCTAGTAGGCGTGGTCAAACGATAAGTGGGCGTGTTTAAAGATCAATTAATGTTGAATTCACACATTTGGTCACAAATATTCCAAGGAACTGTGATTTCTACACGTCTGCTTAATGCAATTTGCAACGATTAGAAGAAATCCCGACGAGCATTCGCCATGCAGGAATGACGGAAGTATTTGGCTGACGTCAGCTCTCAACTTTCAAGAGAGAGGACTAATCTGTGCAATTTGAAAGCTGACGCCTGATTAAGTACCGGTATGCGAAGTTTTTACTTTTCTCGAGACGCGTAGCGCTACGTTAATTGATGCAAATTGATTAGAATCGGAACGAAAGGTCGCCTGGACTTAACGGTGCAACGAATTCAGAATATTCGATAGACGTTTCGTACCCTGTGCATTTAATAACTGTAGACGTTGAGCAATAATGTATTCTCTCGGCGTAGCAGTCAGATTTCTACGTTTTTGTAGTATGAATGGTGCAACGATTACCATATTTTCTCCTAATCAGCGGATAGTTTGGCGTCTTTGACACCTTTCATATTCATTGACTCGAACGCAGCACTTTGAATAACGTCGATTTACATGAAACTTAAAGAGGTAGAGAACAGGAGAAGATTAAATTAAGGTCATCGCGTGTCCACCCCCCTATCAACTCGATTTTAAACGAAATAATATAATTCAAACTTTCTGTTTCTCAAATAGAGAGAAACTAGTATCATGGCGTAAAAGTGGATGTCATTTTTAATGGTGGGGGGAATGACCTTGAGCGGCCAATTGATTTAGTCTATCCTCATCGCCCCACTTTGCGTTTCATGGCGCAAACCTGCACGATGACGCACTCCGAGTCTCGAACGAAGGCACAAACCACCGTGGCGTAAAAACGGGAGTCTTGACGTCATTCGCGGTGGGGGGGCATGACCTTGAACAGCTAATTGATTTAGCCTCCACTATCGAAAGGAACGTAACAGTATACGTACACGAAGGTCAAATAACAGTATAAGTATTTTATGTAAAATCCAATTGATAATCCCTGATTGACACTTTCACTTTGAACGAGAAGAAAAATGGTAACAAAGAATGTCCTCTTTGAGGTCCAGCAAACTACCGCTAGAAATGTTTCTTTCCATCTCTAACGATCAAAGCGTTATTCAGATGGCCTGCTTTGAGAGCCCCATCCTGTAGCCTTGCTCACTCCTAACTGTACTTTCAATATATCAAACATCCCTGGAAACCACAACACGACCAAGGTGACTTTATTCGATTAAGTCGAGGCAAAAAGGAGTCAGCGCGAAGGTGAGCAAGTTTGGTCTCTCAAACTCTCGCTGTCTCTGGCAATAATCAGTGAAGTTCATTGCTTGCAACCATCTCCCGGCGAAAGCCTCCACATTAGAATTAGTTAAACGTCACAGAAGCCCCGGAGTACCATTTTCACGAAAGCAGAGAACGTTAAGCAGTCGTGAATATTTTAACCAAAACGTGTCCACTTCCTGATCAAGACATTCCAATCTGCTCCAGCTACTGCTCCTCCTGAGGTCCAAGCTTTAAAATACCATTCAATTATTCCTCGAAGAATTCCTAACCAACATCTTCAAGTGCCATTTTCATGATGCCTCGTATTATCGAATAATCATAAATAATTTGTTATCAATTTTTTAATACGAAGTAGCTCCCCAAGGAATTTCAAAGTGCCTGTCACACGCTCGTCATTCAGAGCCTCGCGAATTATACATTTTCCGGTCCCAATAAAGCTAGGTGCGCCGAGAATTCCGCGGTCGATCTTCGAGCGTGCCGCGAGCATTCGTGATCGAGAAGAGAGACAGAAGAGATTACGGTTATACGCGGGAACGCGTGCGCCGCGAGTAGGTGACAATGACGGTATCGTCATCGAAAACCCACTATAAATATGCGGCGGGGAGCCAAGGGGGACGCACGATGGAGGCCGTAGTCCGAGGCGGCAGGAAGCTGCCAAGTATAACGGTATCGGCTGCTCCCTGCCGATGCGCGGAGCCTTCTCTCGTCGCCAGCGATTTCGCGTCTTCGATCACTATAGGCAAGGCATCTTAACGCGTTTTGGACCTTCCTTCCTCGCCATTAGTAACGTCAGATTCGAGTCTGGGATATTATAGACTCGAATCAAGTGACAAAAACTCAAGTACTTGGAATTAAATTGGAGTCATCTAAGTACCCTTCCTCGATGATATGGAGGATATTCAAACGACTCACTAGGTTACAATAGTAATTCTAGGGGTAGATTGAATACTCGTTGTCTCTGAATTATGATGGCAGAGGCACGAAGTCACATTCATAATCCCAAAAGTTGTTGCAAAGCTCGGAACAGGGATTAAGAGTGTTGCATAACGCGGATTATACGGAATGCAACGTGATTCGTGACACGGTCGGTTGGCAGGTGATTCTTCGCAGCGAAATATGTTAAGAATGCGGGATAAAATTTTCTTGCCAAGGTCTTCGTTTCCGAGGAAAGTGATCTTGAAGATCGTCGAACGCACGTCTTGGTTTTCCATACAATTATTATTAGTCCTGTGTCTTAACAAAAAATGCCTTTTGACGGCTTTACTAAAGTACATTTCAAACCTAACCTCGAATATATTGCAAGGGCCAATCGACAGTAAAATCATACGAGAACGAATATTACTATGTTTCTGTGCGATTGAAATGCGTTGTATCATTCTAATAAGTATAACGAACATTCCGAAGAGGTTCGTGAATAGCCCGCGGAGGGCACCACCGCGATGCGCGCGCATACTTAACGTCGTTTCCTTAACGTCCAGTGCCCCTTATGGGAAAAATCGTTCCATCTTAGTTAAGTTCGAGCGAAGAATCATTTCTCGTATACATTACTGGAGCATTGAAACGGAATGTCGGTACTCGATACAGGTTTTTACATCTGTTACGATCGCGCGATAGCTCCGATATTAATCCTAAGTGAAAGCAAAGATTTCTATAAAAAAAAAATAACAAGCACGCGGGACACGATCAATCATCCGTGAATGCTTGCATCTCGGCGTGGATGCCGATCACATTCGTCGAATGCTAACTCCACGAGACGCGAGAACTTGTTTATCTTCTTTCGAGCCGGTACTAAAAGGGCAAACCCGCGATACTTGCTCGCGGGATATTCGAAAACTTAAGTGGAACTGCCTTCGCAATGACGTCGAGCGTGGAGATGATTGCCCCAAGGTGGCAAGAAAATGAAACGTTGCATGCTAATAACGCCTTTATGCGAGAACCAAGACGGCTCAGCCTTTAACAGCGGATACTCGTTTTCCGCGGAAAATGAAATTGCGCGTAACCACCGCGATAAATTACTGGGGGGGGGGGGGGGGAGGAATTCGTAACGCAGCAAAGTGGGCGCAGAAATGGTAAATTCGTCGTACTTGGGGCGCCGTTGATGATGACTCTGGGTACCATCACCTTTATGGTTGTCCCCGTAATAACCTAAGCAAAGTCTCAGGTTTAATTCCAACTGCATTCCCAGACTCGAAGAATACTCTTTCCTCGGGCAACCGAATACGAAGACTATAAAAGGAGGCAGACCATAGTCTGTGGGACCATTATATCAGCACTTATGGCCGCAGCCTCGTTACTACCGGCACTTTCGATCCCAACGACACGAGCTATTCGCACAAGAAACTTTCGAAGGCTTCGACCTTTGTACCCCCTGGCAGACGAGAAACGACTCCTCTCGGTCACCGGTGTTCGTCGCTGAAATAAAAAAAAAAAGTTTCTCAGCGTTGTTCCAGCGTTATTTCTCTCCCTACGGTGTCTTCTCCCGGAAAGACGATCACGCTCGCGGTAACATGGGACGCCGCAGAAGGCAACCGGGTACCTTAGGCGGTGAAGCGAGCAGAGTCAACGGTACTTCTTGGAACGAAATTACACGTACTCATAGTACGGCGCGTTGATTACATAATCGGCGCGCGTTGCACGAACCATCGGAAGAAAGGTTCAGTACCGATCGTTGTTGCCTGGCTGACGGCCATCTTTGTGGTTGCATTAGACGCTCGAAGAACCCTGGACTGCACTCTGCGTGCTGCTTCCTCCGCAACCTCGAAATCTTCGTATCGAGGTTAGGTCTGGGTTAGGTTCTCCAATAATTGAAATACAACATTTACGATAGGATGCTGTGCGCATGATGACGTTGATGCTGAAGCATTCGAGGTGCCTTGTTGCAGTAAATTCTTATTATAAAACGATAATACAATCGCGAAGCGCTAAGCAAATGGCAAAAGCTACCGATCGAGTCGTTAAATATTAAAATCTGTCGTCGATTGCGCAACCATGTCCCCTGGAGACTTCAACGCGGGAAGGAACAGAGGTATGTGGCTCCATACAACGTTGCGTGGAAGCAAAAGTACTGAATCGGTGCGGGACACTTTCGAGCCGGTAGAGTACAGGGGATCGGGGGAGAAGGGGCGAAAAGAATGTTACAAATGGGGTCGCAGCCGTTGAAGGTAAACGACTGCGCCCTGCTCCTCTTGGCGAGCTGCCTTCGAACACCGCGGACTCGACGGAAAACGCTTGTCCATTCACATTCTCCGAGTGACTAATCCTCACGATCGGAATACTAAGGAAAGGGAACACGAAGCATGTTTTCGCAGCATAAATTCAAATTGGATATGTAAAGATGGAAGAAGTCCAGCCCAGGGATGGCACTAGAGCTTACAAGACAGTATAGCAACGACGAAGACAAGAGAAATGACTTAGAAAAGACCATATACAGGGTGTTCGGTCACCCCTGGGAACAATTTTAATGGGAGATTCTAGAGATCAAAATAAGACGAAAATCAAGAATACTAATTTGTTGATTAAACAGTTATTAACGTTTAAAGTTCCGCTCGTACTGAATTTTTTTCTACGGATATTGCAAGGATATCATTGGGAACCTACAGGATACTATGATTCAGAGACACATACTTCAAAAAGTGAATCTATAGACTACAACAAATGGACTATCATTTATCAAGCATCGTTGTCTCGTTTATAAATATTTCTGCAAATTAAGTAGCCCATACTTTTCGTCAGAGCATAAAGAGCAAGTAAATGAAATTTAGTCTAAATTGGACAGAAATGGTAGCAGTTATAGGGGGATCACAAACACACAGACTTCAAATTTTATGTCATCGATTCAGACCTAACGACGTTTATTTGTATTCACATGTTGTGAGAAATACATTACAGTTTTAAAATAGGTTTCGTCGGAAAATAAAATGCAGTGTTACAATCTTATAATAGATGGATGATCGCTTTCTCAATAAATAATTTCAGAATTACATCGACGCGACTCCGTCATGAATAAATAAGAAATAAATTATGAAATGTTATAAATCACTTAGTCTATTAAGTTAATTCTTATTCTAATCGATCAAACGCAGGTAACGAACGCACGGTGGCAGGTTTTATCGGGTTTGATCAAACTTATCAGTGGTACATCGTTATTTAGAGTCATCCACAACCAATTGTTTATCTTGACTATGTAGAAATGATCTCGATCCGGGACCATGGGCTCCTCTGTAACTGAACTGTCATTTTTAACGTCCCCAGTCGTGTATCCCATCGTTTTACACAAGTTTGATGATTCCTCTTTTGATGTGATAGGGTTTGAGAAACATTCTGTGTGCCATACACCGTAACTTCGTCGAATCACTTCGCCAGATGTAACACTACAATTGAAAATGATAAATCTCTCGCATAAAAAATGATCAAGGACTTGTTTGACACCTTACAATAGCATCACACTAATCACCTGTCGTTTGCAGATTGTTTTAACCTTCTACACGTTGCCTCGTCCTTGCCATCGATGCAATCCTTGTCCCCATCGCAAACGAAATCTTGAGGAATGCAAGTGTCGTTGCCACTAATTCTGCAGGGAAAAATTGTTATATTATAGTCGGAATAATTATGTAAATTTGCAATCTGTTAACAAACTCAATTTCAAACAGGTGAATCTTTGCTTAGATACTAAGACAGAATATTTGTTTGTTATTGATTCCTCTCAAACTTCAACAAACTTGCTATTGTTTAAAGCTTTTGTGACCTGTTTTGAATTTTATATTTACGGTAACAGAATGTGTCTTAATAGCTCTTACGTTCTGCATTTGAATCCTGTGTCTGTGCAGAGACACCTCTCCGGGGATTCGTCAGTTTTGTCTAAACAATGTCGCACACCGTCGCACAGACGTTCAGGTGCAGTCAATTTCAGGTATTCCGCGCACGTGCATATCGTAGGTTCGTCGGATCCGTCGGTGCAATCCATGTTTCCATCGCAGAATGCACTCTTGTCGACGCACATGCCATTTTTACAGCGCAGCTCCGACTTCAAGCAACCTGCACGTTCATAACACAATCGACCACTATTTTCTCGTTTGTCGGTGTTTGTATATAATTATCAGCAAGTTTGTATGGCATTAAAAGCGACAAAACAGCGTTTGTGTGTGTTTGATAGCATTTTACCATGTTCATATGTGACTGCAAGTAATAATGATCCCGTTTGTGTATGTTTGTGCACGTTTGAACGTGTCAATAATAGACTGTGTGTGTTTGTGTGCCAATGCAAAAGGCTACTATTGCGTTTGCCTGTGTTTGTGTACGATTATCAGTAAGAATGATCGTGTTTACGCGTGTTTGTGATCGTATTGTCTTATATGGAGATACTAACTGCAACCCTCTACGATGTTTTCGCAATTTTCACGAACTCGATTGCAATAATTTGGATCCTCGTCAGCTCGATCTCGACAATCCGGAACACCGTCGCAAACACGATCCTGCGGAATGCATTGGCCAACGTTGCACCGGAAACCACGGCAAGGAGCTTCGATGGACACTCTGGAGCCATCTGGATCAATGATTTTCGTTTAGGAGAAAAATTCGTTTGGAATAGTTTTCAATCGATCGTAAGTTTACCCATAGCTTTCGTCAGATAAGGATTTATGTGATCGATTCCCAGTAATTTTTGCGTGTCCTGGAAGCTGCAGGGACCGCCTTTGTCCTGAAAGGTGGCCGCAGGATACCATCCTTTCTTGCCACGACAGAATACCGTTCCACTCCATTCTGATGTCTCATTCTTCTAAAAAGCATCAGAAATGAATTTTCTCTGTTATATGATGATCTTCTAAATAAAAATTACCGAACATTCGGCCATCGACGATGTAACGAAGCATCGATGACAGCTCTGGCAGTCTTGCAAAACTGTCTGCAAGAAGATGGACTTCGTCTCGTGGTCCTCGTCCGTTCCAACCGCCACGCAAGTGTCTTTCGTCCCTGGTAGATACACCCTGTGATAAACATGATTAATAATTCCGTGGAACAATTAAATATCAGTGAGACAGCAGTCTAGATATACTCACGTCCTTTCGAGAAACAGTGGACGCACGTGTCGAGTGAAATGCACCTGATCTTTCAGATGCAACAGAACAGAGTCCGACTTGTTTACAGGCTGCACGTCATCGATGGTCGATACCTGTTGATGAGGACCATCCACGTAGCGGAACAGTCGACCATAACCGACCAATGCTGTCGTGTAGTTCGAGTCCAGCCTAAAAACACTTGAAATCTCAATCACTGCATCTGACGAGTCGAAAATTGATCAACTTCAATGGAATATCGACTAAAAAGAGTTTGACTGAGCGTTACAAGGAGTTCACAAATGTATTAACCCGTTGACGGCCGTTGTCACGTATACGTGACTTCACAGGACGACACGGAAGAAAGTGTTTAACTTGCCTGACATTTTCGATACATTTCGCAGCAGTCAATAACCAGTTCGTGTCCAATAAAATCGCGGAGCAACGATACTCCCCGTCGACGAAAATGGCGGCCAGCCACGGCCATAGGTAGTCACGACTGCCAGTTTCAGCGTCGACTGTCACCAGCGTGTTCACGCTGCCGCTCAGAACCGGTCTGCAGCGAACGTGAATCCCGGGGCACGTTTCAGCCTCGTCGTCCAGAGAGGCCGCTGATGGAACCTCCTGAAGCGTGGCGTTCGCCTTGTTCCAGGGTATCGTCTCCAGTATGGAATTCGTCACGGTGACTGACTCCGACGATTGCAGATTCCTTTGTGGAAGAAACAGGTTTCTAATGATTCTTTTTATCGTAGAGATCGGTAAACGATCCTCGCTTTTGTTCCTTCTACGGGAATAATTCAATAACACACGCAAGAAAAGCGTCACACAGCTTCTTGGCTAAGGTCTACTAGCCTATACCATAAGATAGGGGTTGGTAATTTTAAGGACATAGCGATTAACTCTCCCCAAGAAGAAGATTCAAAGTGTCATAATAAAATGCACATCGCTGGATAGACTACTTCGTTCAAATAAAATATTTAAAAGGACACAAGTAGCGAGAGAAACATGTTCACGTTCAAGTCCTCATCAGCCATCCTATGGACTCTGGGATTAACAAGTCCTCCAGTTGCAAACCATACAAGATACCACATAAATAAACTTACGCAAATCCAAAATACTCGCACATATTTTGACCTATAAGCATGATCGTGGATTGATTGTGATGTATCTTAGGTCGATGACACGTGACCTGCCATTTGCCATCGACGTATCGTGTCAGAATACCCTCCATGTTCAAAGATGGCCGCTCGTCCGCGTCCAGGAACACGCGTCGACCGTCAGTCAGCGTAACTGCAAACATTTGGTTTGCACAAACTCAAACATTATCTCCATCGACTATTCTAAGATCGAACTCAAGGAAAGATGCTCACAGCAGTCCAGTTCGTCCTCGTTCCGTTCACAGTCGAACTGTCCGTCGCACTTCTTGGAAATTGGAATGCAAACCTTGCTGCTTCTGCAGAAGAACTCGCTCTCGGAACAAATCCCTGTAAAACAAGTAACGATGAGTATTTAACCTACTGGAAGAGACAAGAAATTGAAATTATTATTTACTGCAATCCTCCTCGTCCGTTCCGTCGTCACAGTCTGTGTACCCGTCGCATATGGCAGTTGGTTTGACGTTCATCAAGTACTCTTTGCAAGTACAGTTAATCTCATCGGTGCTGTCCTCGCAATCGATCACTCTGTCACACCGTTTGTCCATCGAGATACTCTGAAGCATGCTGTTAATTTTGTGATTATAAGAACGATCCTTGTGATCTTCAGTGGCAATTCTTACCTTCTGCATGCAAATGTTGTTGGAACGTTTACTACTACTGTGATTGACAACGAATCGGTAGTACTATCGTTGGGACTGTACGTCGTTGCAGTAGGATTATTGAGATCCTCGGTGTATCCTTGCGGGGACGTCCATTGATCGGTGGTGTACAACAGTTCGACATCTGAAATGAAAATTGAGCTAAGAAGTGAGAAGATACTCAGTGATTATTCTGGAACTTTTTCGAGGCCTACCGGGTTGTCCAAACGTCGTAGAGTTCTCGTTTTCGGGTGTCACTGAATCAGGATCAGAAGTCTCCATTTGTCTGTATACAGGATTGTTCAGATGACCAGAGCAATAGAGTTCGTCCTCCCCGTCCAAACAATCCACCATTCTATTGCAACGAGCTTCGATGGGTAAGCATTTGCCTAACCCTCTCTCGCAACTGAACCCTGGACACTTTTCCAAAGGAGTTCGTTTCATGGGAGGAACTCTTTCGCCACCTGAACATCAGAGAAGAGTAGAGAGTTCTGTTATGTTGGCTAAAGAATTCCTAATGATCCTAAAGATTCTGGAGATCCTAGAGACTCTGTACTACAGGTCCTGTAGACCCTAAAAGTCCTTGGAGACAATAGGGATTCTACATGGTTTACCAGCCCTAGTGATCCTAGGTCTTCCAATAATCTCCATTCTAGCACCTAATAGTGATAATCAAACGTCTAATATGGACTTAGAGCATAGACTGGTGCAAACACCTAAGACTCTACCCTAACAGTTAATGATTTTTACCTATGGAACTAGTAGAGTTATCAAGTTGACCAATATCAGAATAGAATGTGGCCAAAACATAAGATAAAACTCACTGAAAACCTCTCGAATCCACTCCAAAAAGTAACTGACTTTCGTGTAGGTACCAGGTTCGTCTGGTCGACCACAACCTTCTCCATGACTGACTACGCCAGCTACGTACCATTGCGATTCCGAATACGGATTTCTGCAAATTATATACACAGTATTCGTATCATTACTAGCAAATATGAAAGAAGGAACAGTTGTGACAACAAATAGTAATTCTAATCAAGAGTAACTTCAAGAACTTTGAAATAACGTTGATCAATGCGTACTTGCACATTAGGGGACCACCACTGTCACCCTGACAGGCATCGCGACCACCTTGGAGATAGCCCGCGCAAATAGCAGCGTCGCTTTTATCGATCTCGTACTTGCACTTCTCCAGTATTGGCACCTCGACTTCTCTCAAGTGGTCAGCTGCAAATGATCATGAGATTTGGGTGCTTATATAATAAGGGCACGCACGCAGAAACTCAGAATGTGTCTTACAGTCTGGTCCATGCTCCCTAGTAGCTCCCCAGCCGATAGCAACGCAGGTGGACTTGGGCTCTGGCATGTTCCTCCACATGGGGCCCAAAATGTCCACTTCCGGCAAGCAAACGGGTCGCACCCATCGATTGAAACGCAGTGGTTCGTCCAGCATGATCATTCCAATATCGTTTCTCATATTCTCGCTATTATAGTGAGGGTGCACTATAGCGTACCTCGCCTTTCTGGACTGCGCCATTGGGGAGAACGACAGTCTTCGAAGCAGTCCAGCTTCGATTTCGAAATAGTGGCCAATGTACCTATGGTTTGGTAAGAATTTATTAAGGGATGAAATTGGATACTATAAATTCGTTCTGGGCCTGCTAGTGGACTCAATAAGACAATTCAAAAGGATCACTCGAGCGCTTGCGAGAGAGACAAGAGCGTAGCCCTCTAGTGACGAGTACGAGAGGTGTCGCCAGTGTGTCATTCTGAATCCTCACCTGTCGATGCAGTGTGCTGCAGTTAGGATCCACAATTCGTTCAAGATGGTGCCCCCACAGTAGAAATTACCGTCTCTGTAAATGGCCACCAGGAATGGCCAAGCTTTCGGTTGACTGGCGCGTCCACCAACGACTCGCAATTGCGAGCCAAGGATGTCGTTCTGTTCTACAGTGTCATTGTTGGTTTCCTTCGTTTGAGAGTCAACGCTACCTCGGAAGAGCAGTTGCTTGATCGGATCCAAGGCATTCTGACTCCTATTCTCGGGAACGAGAGATTGAAAATAGTCCTGTTCCGAAAAAACTCTGGTCCCGCACAGTAGTCCTGAACACCGGCCGTAGACTGCAGTATTCGCGTTTGACGAAATTAGCTTCACTTCCTCGCCCTCTGCCGATATGTACGGACCCTCGTACGTGTTCTCCGGTATGGAGTGAATATTTATCTCAGGCATCTCGCTGCAATATGAATTTTAACGAGGTTTTTGGTGACAGGTTATTTTTTGAAAAGCCTTTGAAATATAATTACGTCATTTTTGGGCCAATTTCTGAGATACAGGCATCCCTGACCCAAGATGCGGCTGCTGAGCTGACAGGGTACCACTGGCCCTTGAAGTTCTTGTGAAGATATCCCTCGGTATAGCCCATCGTGAACACCTGATAATTATACATCGACTCGATAACGCGAGAAGTTCGCAATTTGTCTATAAAGATAGTATTTGCTCACATTTTTCCCCTCGATATACGTGGGCGTGAGTATGTTGCAATCCATCTCATCTTTTCCATTGGCACACTGCTTAACACCGTCGCATCGTTGAGAAAGTGGAACGCAGTTGTCGGTCGAATATCGTCTCTGCCAATCGTTGCAACTGAACGACGTCTTCGGACAGCCTAGAGAGTAGTATACATAAATACAATTGTAAAAATTGTAATTATATTCATATTCATTCAATAATAGCGCTAATACAGAGTTCTGGGGTTTGAATAGCCCGCCAATTGTTCCGTAGGTAAAACAGTAGAGAATCGAATTGTGGCGACTCCACAGGCACCTTCCTTATCCATGGCTGGATACCATTCTGATGCAGTCGGTAAGGGTGATCCAGCCATCTATAAGGAACGTGACACCACAGACGAGATATACGAGCAGACCTTTCACCTGATGTATTTTTTCGGCCCGTTTCTCTGGGGCTCTAGAACTCCATTACCATTTCTGTGCCACTCGCAACGTTACCAACAGATTTAGAAATGAACACAAGAGGAAGTGAGACAGAAAATTAAATTACAGAAATTTTATTATTTTTTAACGGAATGAAAGCTGTACAAAGCTGTTTCATTGGAGTAATTAATCGATTAAGATTATTTAAAAATGTCAAGATTATTAAAATACCTAAGGATGTATCTCAATGATACGTATACCGCAACTGTATTTACGCATGGACAGCTTCGAGAATTCAAGAAAGAAGGCGAATGTGAGTCTTTCTTTCTTGCTTTCGAAACAGCTGAAATCCGAGGTAAAAAATAGACCTATCGTTAGTGGGATGAACGCTATCGCTGTACCACGAGTATCTTATAAGATACTCTCCTCCAAAGTGGAACAAAATGTTAAAAAGACCATGCATCAAATTGTAAGGGGATCCTCGTAAGAAGGCTTTAATCTTCGTAACAATGACTAACTTATGGTCACTGGTGGTCAACAGTGAGGTGGACATCAAGGTCAGCGGTCCAGTGAAGATCCAGAAATGGTCAAGAGGTGGGACCAATTGAAATAGTATTGTTCGCTAGACCAAGCGGTTCTTAACTCTTCACGTTGACACTGTCTCCCCACTCTTCGACTTCCCCTCTTGAAGACTACCTCTGGACAAATTCTTCAGTACCCCTGGAGCATCCAGGGGGATCGGGTCTCGCGGGCCTAAGTCAGGCCATTCGTGGAGCGGTGACCACTGGGGGGACCAGGAGTGACCAGGACTGACCAGGGCTGACCAGGGCTGACCAGGACTGACCAGAACTGACCACTACTGACCAGTGCTGACCAGTGGAGATCCGACTACTGACCACTACTGACCACTACTGACCAGTGCCGGACCGTGATGACCACTGGTAAGAACTATTTAAAATTGCTCTCCCCACTTCTATTTCGTCGTTTGATACCAATTCAACGTTATGGAACTGTCTAACGCTTTTGCTAAATTACGAATCGTTTCTTATGTTACAGCTGGACCTCTGGTGCTGCTTCCTTGGTAATGGTAACTAATGCTCAACAAGTAGTAAGTCCACTTTACTTATTTATATTATTATCACAGAATTGACCAGTTTATTTTATTTGTTTGGTCATAATTCGGTGTTGTTTTACTGTCCGGTTTTATCTGATTATTATGTTTTCCTCTTCTATTTCTTCTGTTTCCTTATTTTTTGAATTGGCATGATTGTGTTGGATCATGTACCATTTTTGTTTCCATATTATTTTATGTATTTTGTTTGTATGTTATTTCATGAATTTCGATGTCACTAATTAGAATCAGATTTTTATTCTTATTCTATTTCGCTAAGATATTTTGTTTGATTCTTGGGTATTTTCATTCTTTGATTTCATCGTTGGATTTTCAATTCTGCGTTGGATTTTCAATCTTTGTTTCTGTTCGTCTTTGAAGTTTGTATGGTTCTTTGGACAAATTTTGTAATCATTCGCTATTTTATTTCGACTTTATACTCTCGTTACGCAAGTATAGGTAGAATACTTTGTTCCTAACATGTATAAATTTTGTACATTTCCTTAGGTAGGTCTAGCATCGAGAATCTTATAGATTCTCACTTTTAGGTACATCAGCACGACTAATTATTCCATCGCTTCGTCTAGTTTGCATGGTGTTTATTAAATTTCCTTTCGTATGTCACTAATATGGGTATCAATTTTAGTTTCAGATTATTCGCAGGGACATCGAGGGAGTACGCCACATCCGCCGAGGGACTTTTAATTCTAGGTTAATTAGATATAAGCTTCGTCGCGAATCTTAAAATTAACGTCGAAGATTTCTTTATTGTACATATTTTCGCGTCTGTACCAAGCAATTATTCAATAAGTAGCTTCTCGTTTTCTCGTTCCCTCGTTTCTAGCTTCGGTCACCGCTGTTTCATCGATTGAAACATGTGATCGGCCGTGTATCTGGTCCGAAAGATCTAATCGCCTTCCCTTGGTAAGCTTGATTGAGGGAAAACGGCACTTCGCTGGAAGGTGTGGAGTTTCCGTATTCTGCGGAAACGCATACCTTCCAGCGGAAGTCGACCCCGTTTCAGGTACTCTCTCTTTGTCAGACAGCCTAAGTCGGGTCCTTCGGGCTCCCGGCGGGTTGCGTTGGAGAAATGGAGACCTCGACTCGGGGTTGCAGTTCTCTGTTTTCTTGTTGAGATCGAGTTAGCAAGGGCAGTAGGTTCGATCCTCGGATCAGCTGCACGGTACAGCATCGCGTCGCGTCGCGTCGCGTATCCCACGATTTAACTTCATCCCTCTTTTTAACCACATAATTGCTTGGTACAAGGAACTTTGTTTCCTTCTATCGTCCGAATTTTAGCTTCAACTTGACTAGATTTGAGCTTCGACGTTAATTTTAAGTCTCTAGTGTATCTGCGTATGCCAAGTAATTATTTAACAAGTAGCTTCTCTCGACTCGTTCTCTCGTTTCTTGCTTCGGTCACCACTGTTTCGTCGAACGAAACATGTGATCGGCCGTCCAGTTTGTCCGAAAGATCTAGTCGCCTGCCAATGATAGATCGATTTCTAGAAATAGAAATCAATCTACCAAGGGTAGTGTTGATTCGATCCGAAGATCTGCTGCACGGTTCAGCATCGCGTCGCGTCGCGTCTCCCATAATTTAGCTTCAACCCTTTTTAAACAAAATAATTACTTGGTATTTAGACTTAAGCCCCTAGTGTAGCCGCGTGTCCTGCCAAGTAATTATGTAACAAATAGCTTCCCTTTCACTCGTCTCCCGTCGCCTCCGATCACCACTGCTTCCATGTAGAAAGCAAGTGATCGGCCGATTAGCTGGTCCGAAGGGTCAGTTGCCGTCCTCTAGTAAGACGATCCAAGGGAAAGGGTATTTCGGCCGCAGAGGGGATCAGGGACTGTTCCTGTCTGCGGTAGCCCCGACTCAGGATCCCTCTCTCTGTCAGACATCCCGAGTTGGGTCCATTTGGCTCCCAACAGGCTGCTTGGGGGAAATGGGGAACCCGTGTCGGGTGCGTCGATTCCCTTCCCCTTCGATCGGACTTGCCAAGAGGCAACGAGCTGACCCTTTTGACCTCGCTATTCGGTTCGCGTCTCTCGTTCCTTGCACTATTGCATGGTGCATCGCGTCGTATCGAGTCGCGTCACCCACGATTTAGCTTCATCCCTTTTTAAACAAAATAATTACTTGGCATGACTAACCTAGTTTCTAAGGATGTAAAGGGGAGATCGATGGAACTTGGATTCCATCTATCTCCCTTCGGGTCTCCATTCGCAGCAACCTCCTCGTGGTGAGACCTGGGTAATATTATTTAACGTTTAATTAATAATCGTATCACTCTTAGCTGGGTAATGCAATTATTAATTAAAAACTAAATAATATTAGCGAATTGGCTGCGATCCGCCTTGCATAGGTCATCATGAATATAGAGTTTCTTCGCTAAGTTAGTTTTGATTCTCATTGATTCATCAAAGATTCTAAAGTATTGTCACAGACGAGGTATACCAGTAGATCTTTCGCCCAATGTATTTTTTCGACCCATTTTTATGGGGTCTCGAACCCCCATTATCATTTTCGTACTATTTGTAACATTACCAACAGATTTAGAAATGAATTTCAATCCCTGCATAGTCAACTCACATGTATTTATGCACACACTACAGCTGCACAGTCCATCAATTGACCACCATCCATGAGAAGAGGGCGATAAAATCACCCCTGAATTTTCAGGTCGGTATGGCAGTCAGATTGGGCCACTTTCAGTCCATAAGGTGTAAGGTCTATTCGTATACATCGTCTGTGGCGACACTAGGAGACACCATATGAGTAATTGTTTTACCGAGACAGCCTAGCTCATCTTCTCCGTGCGGACAATCGAAGTAGCCATCACAAAGCCTCTCTTCTGATATTCGATGTCTACATGAGCACGTGGTCTCGTCGCTTGCATCGCCGCAATCCACCTGTCCATCGCACCATTGCGACCTCAGTATACATCGCTTGCCGTCACGACATCGAATCATGTTGGAAGGACATAGTTCATAGTATCCTGATATAACAAAAGCGAAATTCAGTTATTAATCATGAAACCACTGGTATCTATTCTAAAGAAAGTAACTCAAACTGTATAGTAGCGTATCTAAGACAGTGCCTACCATAATTCGGTAGATTTTGTTTGTAAAATGAGTTGTCCCTTGCGTCACCCTGCGCTTTACTGTCTCTAGAATTAGCGGCAGACCTCTGATACTCCGACTCCCCAGGTATAGCTGGAAATTGGAACGTCGGCATAGGAATATAAGTGCAATAGTAAGGCAATTTAGCTGGTGCACTCGCGTCGGCACTAGGCGACGTTTGATGCCCCGGGAACATGGGGAAGTTCTGTGTCGCGGGCCCCGTTGGGCCCACTTTCTGGCCACTGAATCCTGAGTTCCCTGAGTAGGGCTGCATCGGCATGATCTGCACGTTCTGCGCGTGGACTTGCACGAAACTCTGCGCTTGGCTATCAGGATCCTGGTAGCCTTCTCGCTGTTGAGACATGTACACTGGATAAGGAGCTCCTGGAGCCGAGGGGTACACAAATTGACCTGATTGCTTCCCGGAACCGCTCTTCCCTGATGGTTCGTAGAAGCAAATCTGGTGTTGCTTCCAGGACATCGTCGGGGTCAGCTGCAGCTGCTGGGTCGATTTCGATGTTTCCGCTGTGGGGATGATCAGCTGGGAGTAATCTAGGGTCCCTTTCGTCTGTGGGTCATCCTTCATTATGAAGACCTTGCCTTTATAGGGGGCTGACTTCCTGGCCCCATTTGAGTCTGGAGTTTCTGACCCTGTAATAAGATATTTCAAATTCTTTCCTTTCTGAACTGAATATTTGAAACGCGACTGACAATTTGGTTGCTTCGACCGGTGCAACTGCTTTATACATTCATGGATATTTAATATTTACTGAGATGCAAGTACAACTCTAGCCTTTGAAGCAGGTTCAGGGTGTAATAAATAATGCATCTACCGTTTTTGGTTCCCTCCGGTTCTCTCTGTTCGGCGTGACCTTTGTACGAAGGATACGTCGAAGGATTAACCGCGTCGTTCGCTAGTTCCGTCACGTTATTTGTGCTCGAACTGTCCGTCACGTTCACGATGACCTTTGTCCGATCCGTATCATCGATTCCGATCGTCTGGCTCGCCGCTGCATTTGTCGGCTCCGCTTCCGTGAACGTCGATTTGCTCGTCACTGGTTCCTTCGTGGTTGGTCTAGAATCTTCCTCCAGACGATCGAAAATGGTCGATATCTTGGCGTTCTCATACTGATACCGCGTTCCATTATCAACGTGTTCCACGTAATTAACGCTAGAGTTCTTTTCGGTTGGTTTGTCGTCGTCCAGTAACTTCGTGATAACGTCGACGTTATTCTCGATCCGATCGTGATTAAAATTCTGATACGTACGATCGTTGTTTATAACTCTATCAGGGCCAGAAGTGTCGATGAACGTTATGGAGTCGTCCTTGCACTGGAGACAATCGAGAAACTCCATGAATTCTGATCTGGACTCTTCCGGATTCGTGGAGAAACTCGTCAACAACGCATGCAAATGAGGCATGCTGTTATTTACGATCTTCGTGATCGTCCTCATCGAATTCATCACTGTCTTGCAGTGCTCTACGTTCTCTTTGCACAGAATCGTTCCAGTGTCTCGTTTTCGACGATCCCCATCCACTTCGGACAGTATCGATCCCCATTCTGGACTCGATCCCAGCAGTCGAATAGTGTCGATAATTTGATCCATGGTCTGTTGATCTAATTCCTTTTCTCGCTCTTCGACCAGCGACTCGTTTGTCACGAATTCCTCGTACTGATTAATTGGATCCGCTTGTTCGTCTTGGAAGAAGTAGCCTTTTGAAAATTCAGTTAGATTTAGGTTAGATCTTTATCTAACATGTGATGGAATATGTTAAACAAATGTTTTTACAAAAATTATTTCGTATAACATGGCTAATGAAAATTTATACAGAGTGTAAGCATTGATTATTGACAGTTAAATGCTTATTATACAAACCTGACGTGAAGACGAAATATAACAGAGAACCAGCAAAAAATATGGTCAATATCATGAGCAAAACTTCGACCAAGAAAAGTAATCCAAAGCGTTTGAAGAAATTCCAACGACTACGAGTAGCTATACTGTTGCAACATTTCGCGTCCACCGTTGAATTATCTGAAATTTTACGATAAACGAATAGTACTAACAAATTAAAATATTTATTGGTATCAATAGGCAAATAATAAAAGTTTCCCATGTATTGAATCTGAGTCCCTTTCAAGCTTTCTAAATTATTTTTTTACACTGAAAAATGGATTATTGTCTTCAATATTTTTAGTGACATTTACAAAGGAACAAAGGATGGAAAACGTTTACTAATTGCTCGTCAAGGCTAACAAACGTATCAGCCATTCTGTACGAAACATTCACTGGACCATTTTATTTTGAAAAATATCAACGATTTTCCGTACTGGTTTTCGACGTTGTTGGATTCACGCCACATTGGCAGTCGAGAATTGGCAGGTTTTCCAATTTCGAGAACGAAATTTTGCACTCTGTGTCCATGACGTGTTCGTGGAAAACCTGAAAACGAAGTGCTCGAGTATCATCCATAAAATTAAGTATCCATTAAAAGTCATCAGAGTCGATGGAAAAGGATATCAATAATAAATTAATGGCTCGTTTAATGGTAAACGTAGAAATTCTCCCATTTAAATGTCTTGAATAATGTAGTCGATGGAAAATTTTGAAATTATAAGCTCGAGAGCAAAAAGGAAATGTTTACTATAGTAAATTTTTCTCTGTCAATTTTGTTCTGTTTTCTAGCTTTGTTATAGTCAATTTAAGTTACTGGAAACGTATAATTTTACCAAATCGTCGGTAAATCATGATTCTTCGCGGATGCAGGAAACTGCCATTTTCGATTTATTTTCTGATACGATATTTCGGAGATATAACTCGAAAGAGGCGGTACTCACGCTCGCGAAGATCTCAAAGTACACTTCCTTGGTAGATCGTTTCCATTCAAATGTCAAAGTCGCCTCGCGAAACCGATTCGTCGCTTGAGAAGTTGCTACTGCCAATGGTCCGTGCGCTCGACGCTGTCGACGCAAAATAAACTCAGGATTCGATAGAACGAACTATACTTTGCATCGAATGCAAATATTGGTCAGCAATATTGGCAACGAAAATCAGGCTAGCGAGATTTCATCATCGCGAACGTGTGAATGACCCTTTGGACGTATCGATATTACTCAAACAGCGACAAATTTTGTTTTAGAAAAGTATACTTCGAAGCTTTTAGTTTGGAAATGAAACTATACAAAATGTCCCATGTAATATTTATGAAACTGTTGACTATACTAAAAAAAATAGTTCAGGGAGGAGCTTATTCTCTGATGTAAACAAGTTTGACCTTTGAGGACGCTTGGAGAACATATGAAGGTCAACTTTGTTTTCTTAAGTGAAATCGCGTATTTTTAGGTCTCTTTTGATCATTTTCTTGTGTAGAATCATTTGTCGACATTTATGGAACGCCTAGAAATTTTTTCAAAGTTAAATAATCAGAATTTTTGCGTTTAGAAGACTTGAAATCACCATCGCGATTTACGTGGAATATGAATAATTTTTATTCGCCTTGTCGAAATAGTGGTTTCGAATTGATTTCACTTTCGTTGTGAAATCTTTTGTTTCTTCCGGAATTAAAACGATGCGCTTACTTTTCAGCGAAAAATTTCAACGCACGTAAACCTCTGTTGTTCTGTTCGTATGTCAAGCGTAATAGGATCTCTGCTGTCGTCGACTTTTTTTATCACTTATTGCGTACACGCATGCCAAGAATGTGCAAAATGGGCGCATACTCAACAATGGAACACTTTTCACTTGTCCATATTAATTTTTTCATATTCGAAAACAAGATATTATTTAAAATTTTTTTAAGATTATAATTACTACTATAACTATAATTTTAGTTATTTTCCAGTTTAGAACAATATTAATGTTCATATTGTGTTTAAAAGTCTGGTTCTTTTCACATTTTGCAAATACATATTACGTTTCACGGTCGTTTATTTTTATCTTTCGGAAGGAATGCTCGTGATAAAAGGAGATGTCAATGGTTAATCGTCGGTTTATCTGCACGACCGTGCACCGAAGCTTCTTCAGCTCGTTAAATCTTAATTATCTTTATTTGAGTTAACGTTCTTATAAAAAAATTGTAATCTTTTAGTCTGAAACAAACATACGTTTCGAAAAATACTTTCGATCGTTATAATTCCCAAAACAATCGTGGATACTTTTTTATTTATGAAAAATAAATTTTAAAGCAAGTTTATTGCGCGTATATGTATAATTGTACTGGAAAATTTTATTATATTGTTACACTAATCATGTCTGAACGGTTGTCGTTTCATGAAAACGACATGATTGTTTTTTGCACGGTGTACATTGATTTTAAATTCTAATTCAGTATTCGATGTTGATTATGTGCAACAGATGCAGCGAACTTCGCGGGAAAAATATTCCCGACCCTCGTGTAATTGGATGAACGGTTTTAATTGGGAGAAATAATTTCTCGTGCCAGTACTAATTGGATTAAATTGAATCAGCGACTTCAATCCCGGTGAAACAATTGGTTTTCTGGAAACCAACCGAACAGAAAATTCTCACGTTTCTATTTTCGAATATTTCATTTGGAAATGTACAATGTACAATAATTTCAGTTTCGAGTAATTGATAGTATATTGTGTTTTCAATCCACTACCTTGTTTTAAATGCTTTTTCTATTTTTACTTCCAACTGTGTACGCATACATTTTATTACGCAACACTTTACGTGAGTTGTAGTACGAACTTAGTCTCAGAGAGATTTATGTGGATACAGATTTCTCTGAAGGTTAGAGAAACTATGCGGGGAACTAGTTTAATTAAGAATTAGCATCGAAACGGCTGGGGGAAACTATCGCTAGCATTGAATTAAGAATTATGATAATGAAAACAGTATTAATGGACTTGTCACTACTGACTCTATTAAAATAGCTACTAACCAGTCGACAGGATTATTTACTCTCTGATGAACTAGTTAATAAGTGGTTTATTATAGTGACTATTATGTTAAATCGTTGAGCTGATGTACTGTTTAATAAATTAAGTTATCGTGACACTGCACAAGGTATCAATTAATTAGTGAGTCAAGTAACTTGACTGAGTCCACTGAGTCAAGTAACTTAGCTACTATAGTATGCACTGAGTCAAGTAACTCAGCTACTATAATGCCCATTGAGTCAAGTAGCTCTTCTACTATAATATCGACTGAGTCAATCAACTTAAGTTCTTCTTCTCGCTAGAAAAATTACCAGATTATTTGTTCATCTACTAATCCACCTGTTGATCAAACGCCTAACCACGCTTCTAACTTTCTTCCCGTAGTGCCTAACTATCGTTCAATGTCACCAGTTTCAAGGTGCAAATAAACAATAGTCACGCCGCCAGTAGGCAGTCTTATTACGTAGAAATTATTTCAGACGCTGTAACGCGGAATTGCGCAACGTGGTTCTTTTACTTTCTCTTGCAACTGCTCGGCTCGCTCGGCCGGCAATCGATGAAAGTGACAGTCCTTGTTCTAGCGTTAGCTCGGCCACGTTCTCCTAGAACACGGACCGTTTAAATTCCATATTTTCTTTCCCCTCCGATCCACGAATCGATCCAAAGTGACTGGGGACTTTGTTCGAGCAGAGGACTAAACGGTGACTGTGGTGACGGGGTCAAGTTGTTCCGGTGATAATTGTGCCACGCTAATGAAACGTGGCCCAGAATCAAGAAACTCTCAAGGCTGTCGAACTAGCGACGCGCACGACTATCGAGTGCTTTCCGTTGTAGTCCTCGAGGTTCTCTCGTAAAACCTTAGAAGATTATTGACTAGGAGGCCTAGGAGTCTTGGACATATAGACGTGGGGCATTTGAGGACTGTAGAACACCTGGAAGACCTTCTGTTTACAGGAGACCTAGGAGTCTAAAAAACTGAGGAGTTCAAAGGACGAAGTAGGGTTGGAAGACCTAGAAGGTCTCATGTATACAAGACACCTAAAAGGTCTACAAGATAGAGAAGTCTAGAAGACCCAGGAATCTAAGAGACTTCGAATTCTAGGGGACCTTTAAGGTTTAGAAGACTTAGGAGTCTAGGGGATCTAGGCTACCAAGTTTAAGGAATTTAGAAGATCTTAAGCAGTACAGGAAACCTAAGTGCACTCAGGAGTGTTGGAGATGTAGGAATACAGAAGAAAGGCTAGGAATCTAGAAGACCTAGAAACATGGGAGTCTAGAGAGACTAGGAGTGTAGGAGACCCAGGAGTCTAGAAGACGGGAGACCTAGTAATGCAAGGAAACCGACGTCTCAGGTGCATAGTGGACCTGGTAGTCTAAGGAACCTAGAAAATCTAGGTCCAGGAGTCCTAGGAGTCCAGGATTCTAGGGAACTTGGGATGAGTTTTGCGGTTACCTATGATGCCCTGTCTGCTGATACTGTTAGGGGAATCCCAGAGTTCTGAATCCAAGATCCCGCAGACAGGTCGTTACACGATGATCGTACAAATTCCAGAACATAGGAGATGAGCAGACTATGAGAAGAAAGTGTTGAAAGTTTCTCGAGGAAAGTGGCCGCGATATGAAAACCGGTCTTGCGGAAAAGGGATCTAAGAACGAAGTGGATGGTTGGATCTTCTCCACAACCTGGCCTCTAATGACCTCGGTGAGCATTATGTTAAACAGCACTTGGTTCTAAACGAATTGCATCAGAACAGGAATGAGGTCTTCGAGTTATGGCACACTTTGATTAGCAATTCTGATAGTAATGGCGCTTTCTTTGTTTTGGTACTGTTGATGCATTCGAGTTGTTGCCCCTCTTACATTGCAACTTTCTAAGGAACGTCTTTGAACCAACGTTGGGTATTTATAGCACTGCAAATCTTTGTTTAGGAGGCTCATTTGACGTTTGAATTGCAAATTCGTTTTAAAGAACGATGTGCAAGAATGTAGTTGAAAGAAGGAGAACCGGGAGCAACGGGACATTCGTCATTTTCATTCATAGAATGCTCCATTTGCATTCGTGCCTTCGACTATGTCGTTTGAGAGGCTTCAAAGTCTCTTATGTGTTTAATTGCATAATTACGATATCGTAACGCTTCATGAAAATGTATATTTATTGCGAAACATTTCGCTTCGAGTGCAGGAACGATGCATCGATCGGTCGGGGAGGTTAAACACTTGAAACTGGAGGGCTCGAGGACTCTCTTCGTCCAATCATTCGAACGACCTTGTTTCTATTAATTTAATAGCGATTCCAATCAATTAAATTAATATTTTTAATGTAATACTTTGGTATGAATTGTCGATTCCGTTATATAAATATTGATTAGTGTTGTGAATGTAAGGAACAAATGATTGTTGTAAACAACGAAGTAGTAAATTGTAGGTTAATCTTCCTTTTTTTTAGTAAAGTAGTTTACGGTTAACTCATTCTTATTATGAACAGTTTATTGCTCTCTTCGATTTACATAATACATTACATCTTGAGTTAGATTGTGTAACAGATAGGTTAGGTTATAATACATAATACATTACATTAGAGGTAGGTTATAAACCAGCCTCCTTCCCTGAAGCTCGCCCTTTCACTCAGTCCACTTTTTTGCTCTTCTGTTTTTGCTTGGCGAATAAAGTCGTTACATGAAAATATACTAAAAAATCAATAAACGTACTCCACGGTTCGCTCGGTATGCTCGTAGTGTGAGATTATATCGTGAAACCATTAGTTTCAAACAATTTTGTTGAATACAAGGTACAATCTGAATTACGCAATCAAAGTCGACTTTTATGCGATTTCGTTTCATTTCCGTTTGTCTTGTTTTCTCTTCGGTGTCGGTTCAATTGCGTGCAACAGAGAGGTGAAATAAAATACACGAAACAAACGAAATAAATGGAATGCATGAATATTTGTTCTACACAGAAACACAAAAAATAAGCATGGTTCATGTCTAAACCAATGTTTAGATAACTGCAGGGCATTCTTGATCGGATAAGTGAATCGTAAAGGGTTAGGAATTAATATAAGCATGAGCGACGGATATACGAGTTCATCGTCCACGTCGATGGTTTACGCAGACAGAAAGGGTTAAAGCCTCCGACGGAGCCAGACGCTCTCGACGCAAATCTCCCGACGCGTCGCTCCGCTTCGAATATGATGATCCGATAAGTAGACGCAGTGCCGCGCGACGGGCCTGTACGAATCATCGGCCCTGCCAGAAAGAAAAGAAAAAGAAGGACAAACGTAGCGTGTCACGGCGTCAGAGCGAGACACCGTGTCCATGAGAATAGCCGTAGGATCATTTCCGTTTCCCCTTCCAAGCCGCCTGGCCACGCTAGTCTGAGCGTGTTTGATGTTTCGAACCAGAGTCTTCGTGGTGACGGCCCGACGAACCGTGCTCTGGTCGATCTCGCGCTCTTTCGATCGATTATACCCGCGATCGGTCCCTCCAAGTCTCCGAGATTCTCTGCGCCACGATTCCGGTGACCATGCGTTCGCTGTTGTGACACGTGAGTACGATTTTATACTTTGCATCGCGAAAACAGCTCCTGTTTTCAGTTCTTAATCGTAATATACTACCATTCGTTCACTAGATTGTTTATTTAAGTTAATAGACTTCTAAAGACTGACACTTTGGAGTTCATATCAATTTTTATAGTGGTACAATCAACGTTAAGGTTCGCTTTATGAGCAGAAAATTTGCTACGATAAAAATGGAGTAATCCACAGTCGTGAGTAACTTAAAAGCGACTGTTCTTTTAATTAGCCATTTCCAGTTACTTGGAGGAGATTAATTTACGATAATAGATAGTGGTAAAAATAATTTTAAAACGTAATTTACAAATGGAACATTTCTCACAATAAACTATCACCACTGCAAATTCGTGGAAACGTTTTCCATTTTGTTTTGCTCTCGATAGAGCCGTCCTTTGTTTTGTTTACATCATCGGTCGTAGCGTGGAAGTCTTTCCGTATATTTCGTTCGTCGATTGAACGAGGCCGTACCGTGGGATCGTTGTTTTGTTTACATTGTCGATGGACAAACGGGGCCAGTGTTACGTAATTTTCTTTCTTTCGAGCGATCGAACTCTCGTTTGATGTTCTGCGGATGGTGCTGCACTCGATTCGCATAGCTCGCCGTGCATGAATGCTATCTGAGCACGTGCTGCTTCGTGACGGTATTTGCGCCGGGAGATAAGAATGACGACTTTGCAATGATATCATCGCCCCACCTGTATCTACAGAGCATATATTTATTCTAAATTATAACTGCACCGAGCTTGGACATTGTTGTTCGACGGTCAATGTGAAATATCGGTTTATTTAAGGAGATATTACTGTCTAGACTGTCAATTTCACGGCCCATTTTGTGATTTTTTTTCTAACGATAGGTAGGCTGTTTTGCACTGAGACTTTGTAGATATATTTATTCATCTTATAAGCACGTACAATATTTTTTTCATGGAAAAATATTAAAAATCGTGGGAATTATAACTTCTTATTTAATGGCTCTTTTGAAAAAGGCGCTCCAAATGGCTTCCAGGATTCCAGATAATTTGAAACAGAGGGGGTTAAAGTATCTAAAGGGGGAGAAGTCAAAATCCTGACAAATAAAGAAATGGCGACGCTTAAAGTTTCGAATTTCTATTTGTTAATCGTTCTTTTGTCTTTAGCGTATCAAAAACAATAGTAATACTCAATATTTTTTTAAGTCTCTAGTTTCAGCTATAAAGGCGTGTCTGCTGAATATTCTCTGCAAATTTGAAGTCAATCGGTTTGCTAGATCTTGAAATATCATGTAAGCCAGTTTAAATGCGTTTTTTTTTAAACAAGAAGCTATAACTCTCGCAATTTTTAATATTTAAAAAAAAAAATCACAATAAAAGGCCGAAGAAATGACAGCCTAGACAGCAATACTCCCTTAAATTGATCTTGGGTGCTCGATAATCTTTATACGATCGTTTAACGACAAGTGCGAGCAGTATCGGTAGAAAAATCGGTGTCTCTGAAAAGTGAAAGCGTTTGCTCCACCACGCAATCGATGAACTCAGTCGAAATCCTCCAGCATCCACTTGGCACGTTGTTCGATCTCTCAGTATCTCGCCAGCCGATCTCGGTGTTTGTTCGCGATTCGCAGAAGAGGACATATCTCGATCGAAATCGATAATCAGACCGATTGAAATAGTGTAAATAACCGAAATATGTCGAACGATCGATCGTCGATATAATTTAACATGGTCTCTAACAGTTAGAGAAGTTGTATTATTAACAACAATTGTGAGTAATTAGTAAATAGTGTTGCAAATTGATAATTGGGAAGATCGGTAAGGACGAAGTAAGAAATTTTGTACTTTTTAAGGTGGAAAAATGGTTGAAATTTAATTCGTGGTTATTCTAACCGATTTTAAGTTTCAATTTGTAACGATTACAGATTTATAAGAACGTACGTAGATAAATACAGCAATTGTGTCGTCCGTGATCAGAATCGAAAGATCGGTAACGAAGAAGTAAGAAATTTTAATTTATTGTTATACTAACCGAGTTTGTTTTCGATTTGGCGAATCGATAAGTTCGATTTTTTTGCATTTTAATTCGTTTCGCTCGAAATCGTAATTATCTCTCGATTTGTGGTGAGAACTGGAGCAGTAGGTCAAGTAGAAAGATCGAGACGATCAGTCTCGTCGAAGGAAATCCCGTCGATCTGAACTCGAGGTGAACGTCAAACTTGCTTCGCGAAATATTCGGAGAAAATGCAGACCCATAAATTGTGCATCCATAGGCATATACTGGGTGGAACGTTTAAAACGAGTCTCCTGAATAACTCTCAATACTACCTCGCTTCTTGCATCGGTTCACGTTAGGGATACTTGTTAAGAAATCACTTGTTTTTAAAAATCATTATTCTACAGAATTGTGTCATACAAAGTCATACCATTTGGTAACAAGGGACCTTTGTATCTTTCTTGTGCTTCCATAAAAATATTGATATCAGATTTTGTCCCCTCAGAAAAAAAAAACTTATTTAAAGCGTTTTGATCTACCGCCAAAAGTAAATGAGTCATTCGGGTGGTCTGTTTTTAAATAATTCACCCAGTATAGATCTCGTTGTCGTTAGAATTTAATTGTTTTGGAGGTGCGTTGCGGACGCGGCGGGCGGATGTCACTGAAAAGCGTTAGAATTAAGTTGAAACGATGAATCATACCAGAGGCTGCGTGGCGCCATTTCTGGGTAATCGCTGCACGAAATTAACCTTAATCGCCTCTGATAATAGAGCTCACTAGAGAGCGACCGACTCCGAGACTGGACGAAGTTTCGTTTCGGTGAGTGCATCTCTGCGAATACATACTTTTTCTCAATTTTATAATAATTTTCAGTACTGATGACGCTTCTTGACATCTAACCTAAATCTATCCTCGCATAAAATAAATCACTTCTAGATTACGGTACCTAACTTAGACTAAACGAATCAATTCACGGTTTTGTAGGTCACCTTGAAGCCTGACTCGGGTCTAACCTAATGTAAACAAATGATGCATGACCTTCAAACGACCTTGACTGTTTCCATACGTCTGTAACAGAAAAATAACTCTTTCCAATTATCAAATAGCAAAGATATTATTTAAATAGAATACTCTTTACGAATTCTGAGGATTCAAGTGATGTGCGAGAAGTAATTAAGATCAGATTAGGTTATTCCAACCCAAATTTGAGCCAGCTACTTCAGAAACACTCTGTAAATGTAAAGTCTCGTAGTAAAACTGTCGATGCGTATCAAAATACTAACTGCAAAGCGCATGGTATGATGCAGGTATACAATTTCTGCAAACCTCGAACAATGGGCATTCTTGCGACCGACGAATGATACTATTGAGCGAGCTGCAGGTGTTGTCACGCGAGAACTGTACAGACCTAATAAGGATTGCATCGCGAATCGCCTAGCCACGTAATCCGATCACGTTAACCGTCTGCTTACGCAAAATCATTTCGGTCGAACGTCACACGAATTTGACCGTTCCTTTTCTAATACAGTTATCACGTTAAGTGTCACGATTGGTCGCGTTCCCCCTAACTGACCCAGCCACAGCCACGGAGCAATGACTTTAGCTAGCCATAACAATCTGATCTCCATTAAAACGTGGACCCAACAACATGAGAAATAATTTAAAAATACTGTAAATGAATAACATGGGCAGAAATCTCCAAACAGAGTCGGACAAAATCTGATTAGGTTTCTGCAATAGGATTACACAAATTCACACTCTAATTGCACTGTTAGCGTATTATGTTAAATGTAATCGGATTACATGTTGCCCAACTCTGTTCCCAGGTTCAATATAGTTAAACCCTTCGAGAGGATTCAAATTGGGTGAAATATTAGGTCCGAAATTGAGTTATTCTAACGAATCGTCTACCTCGCAGCTAGGTATCTTCTAACCTTCTTTAAAGTAGCTCTCTACTGCTATACATCTCCTTTAATGTCGTTGCAATTCCTGGAAAGATCGCTAAAAGAGTGGGAGGCTGTTAAGCTCTGTCACGTTCACTTTAATCCTGTCAGGGTTACTTGGTCCTCCATTTAACTCCATTCTGATCCTGAGAAGTGAGGATGAGTGAAAGGGTTGATGGTCTGGGTGATAGTGATGTTGGACTTAAGAGAGAATTGCTCAGCAATTAAAGATCTCCAATGGTAATCGATCCTCTAAACATCTCTTCACTTATTCCTCAAACCACTCTTCTTGTACCCTAGAGAACTTCCCATACTCTTTCCTTTTTCACTCTATTAATATTGCAAACATGACTACAGAACCCAACGATGAACCTGTCTATCTACCACCACCTAACGCCAATAATAAGTACATATCAAAGCTAGTTTTGAGGAGGAAGCAAGGTTCTTAAAGTTTCCCCTATTATAATCTGCAAGTTTCCTCGAACTTTCTAACAAATAACATACATCGGATTAAGTATTTTCCTTACTGCGATACGTCACTCTTGAAGCTAATAACACGGATACCTCGATCTACGGATCGTGGGAAATCCTTTCTTCTACAGACTTCTTAGGCTGATATTGATAGAAGCTTATGTGTCCCGTAGGATCCGTCCTTTTGTGAAAGTGTCGCGACATTTTGTTAGCATTGTTGCCAGCTTCATCAGAGATGAACGATCGTTCTGGCAGTGGTGCATGCCTTACAGTTATTGTCTATTTAAGATGCCTGACGTCACTTCTCGTTGATCAACAATCACACTTGTTCAGCCGATCAATTACAAAGTAAGAGGATCCTCCCAGTGTTAACTAAGTGGTGACAGAGCTCTTATTGATGGCTTTAGAGTACCACGTAACTTTCAAGATTTGGCTGTATCTTTTTAGAAGTATCTATCATTTGATTATCTTCTGACAAATCCTTTTTGAATGTCATGTTCATGTCTTATCAGCATTACACCTAGTATGATGAGAGATTGGAGGATGCACTGACATTTGCTTGAGGATTATATCATGGATTATTGACTACCAGTCATAGATTTTAGTTGAATCATGTTGTCCAAGTTTACAAACAAATTTTAAAGAAAAATCAACAGGGGGTAGGTGCCTCAATTTTTCGACGAAAAAAAAAATTTTTAATCGTTCTGGAAAAATTATTTTCGGTCGCGGGGGTCAATTACAAGCATTTTTGGTCATTATACATACCCCCAAAATCCTACTCAGTTCCGAGAAAAAAATTCAGTACGGGCGGAACTTTAAATGTTAATAACTTTTTAACGAAGCCTCCATCAACAAATCGGTATTCTTGATTTTCGTCCTATTTTGACCTCTAGAATCTCCCGTTCAAATTTTTCCCAGGGTTGGCCGAACACCCCGTATGTAGCAGGGAAAGTTATACTACTTAATAACACTTAATAACAGCTCTTTAGCTCCATCCTGATTTTTACCCACTTAAGCGCTTCCTATTTTATTTATTTATTCTCTATACACACACATTCATACATAAAATATATCGATACTAAAAATTGAGACATCGATATAAGAATTCCGTTTAGTCCATCGAAGTATTATTCTCAAGTTTATTCGAAAGATGAAATCACGTGTCGACCTTGAGTTACACGATTCCTTCAATTATTGCATAACACATGGAACTAGAAACTGTACGAAAAGAAAGAAAACAAATTCTTCGCATGTTTCGCGCATCAATTAACGTCCGATACGTCATTAAAATCCTATTCTCGTTGCGCAATCCAAGTTTTCGATTGTCAAGATAGGCAAAAGATAAGTCGACGTGACGAAACGATGTTTACTCCGCTGAACGAAACCTTCCCGAGGCTTTTGGAAATTCCGATACGAACGGTCGAAGGTTATAAAGCCACTTTCGATGGGTATTAAGGCAACCTGGAATGTGTCGGTATAAGAATGCCTGTTAGGTGTCTGGTGACCACCCCACTATTCCTGTCACAGCGACGGATAAGAGGATCGTGAAAGCATAATGCTTTGAAATATCGAGCAACGAAATCACCAGGACCCTCGAGACTATCAATTCTTCAATAAAATTGGTTGCAGGCGTTGGAGCGTCGGAACGACAAAATTGTGGCGAGACAAATTGGAATTCTACACTCAGGATCTATCGTCTGTCGAAAGTTCGACTTCCAATAAAACAAAAGAATCAAATTATTTTACTCCTCACCACCAACTTGCTAATAAACATTTGTCAATTTGCATTTTGAAACAGTAAAATCCTCCAATCCGTTCAGGACTTATGACCTTTCTAAACATACGCATGACATTTCAGGGGAATCGGAATGTCACGATCAGACATTGTATTTTCGGTAAAGAATTTTTTTCTCGAAAGTGCGTAGGAATTCGGGGATATGCCTATTCACCAAAAATGATTGTAATCGAACCCTGCAATCGAAAATAATTTTTTCAGAATGATTTGAAACTTTTTAATTTAATTTTTTAATAACTTACTAACTTACTAACGAAGCCTGAGTCAAGAAATTGATATTTTTGATTTTTGATAGCAATGAGACGACAACAACAACAATAAGTTTGATACAATACAGATATTTAATAAATTGCAAAACAAAAACTATTTTTCGAAACATTTGTCAACATTTGTTTGAAATTTAAGAGTTAGGGGGTGGTTTCCCCCTTAAAGTTCGAAAGCAGCATCGAAATATGCCATAGTTATTGGACCAATCTTCAGTTGTATCAAATTTCATAAAAATTTTCATCCCTCGCGAACGTGACAAATTGGCTGCGACAGTTTCGGTTCAAGATTGCCTCGAAACATGAATTTTATATCATATGCTACAGTCTCATACATCATATTAAAACTTATACGTTTGGCTTTCCATGAAAACTTTTTTGCAAGATTTATCGAAGCCTTTCCCTTTGTAAATAGTTCTCTTTTGTCGTCTACGCAGGTTTCGGAATATATTTCGAAGCTTAATATATGCATAATGTAATCTACAAAATTTAAAAAATAAAAGTTGATCAGTTTTTGATCAGTGGACGTTAAAAATTCCGAAAAACTGTTGCAATAGTGGGCTAACGGGTTTTAATCTCTCGCTCATACTAATTGAGCCCCGCTCCGAGCAGCCAATTTGCGTATAATCGCGTTCAAAATTGACATCGTAACACTGGAGCTTCCCCTTCCTCGTCGATGGCGTCCTCCCGCCGTACACTTTTAGCGCGATAAGCCACACGATTTATCATTCGGATGATCGTAAACATCGCCAAACCCCATTACAGTAATTTTTTCCAAAGTGCCACGATTTTTCTCTCTAAAAGTGTCACAAAGTTATATTCATCCCCCCCACCACTTCCTGCAACCGCCAGTACCTAGCGAGCCCCAGGATTATCTTCGAAACGCATTCATCATTGTTAAAAAAAACAAGAACTGGTCTTTTGTTCCCTGCAATTGTGATTTGAAAGTAACAGAAACATCCATTATTCATACAAAAGGCATAGTCTGTGTGTTTGTTTCAAAGTTCGTAGAGGAGTAGTTCTCATTTTTGACGTTAGATAGCGTCACCAAATTTTGTAGCGCGTATTTCAAAAGGAACACACCACTCCAACAAATTGCAAAATATTTCACAACGACAGGTTCAAAATTTAATTGCCGCGTGAAAGATTTCCTGCAAACATTCTAATCTACGGCAAATCCTTATCTCGTCGATCGATTACGATAAAAAGTGTGGGAAACGAAAATATGAGACACAGTCGATCCTTTGATTCCAGCGCGATCAGACCGTGGGGCCAGAAAGCTGAATGGAGACATCAGCAAGCAGACGCTCGCAGATCCTTGGATTGGTCTCGCTATGGTTCCTGCAAATCGCGTTGCCCACTGCGCATGCATCCTACAGCATTGGCGTGGGCAGAGCTGACACCACTGGACCCACTGCTGAAATCAATTTCGTTGGTATCCAGTTTCTGATTTAATTTTCTATTTATATCTAACAATTTTTTATCAATCAGTGGTGGCTGAAACAACTGAATTAATTTTTTAATAATTGTATATGTAAAAATTAAATGAAAATATTATTAATCTTGGTAAAAATACCTGCCCTGGCAGATCGATTAAAAATAAATAACAACGAGAAAACGCCGTGACACATTCGAGCCTTTTATTGGTTGGTTTCCAGATGGGCTATGCGAAAATCGATCAGAAGGGATCAGGACTCCATCTTCGAACATTCTCCCGCGCGTTCGTCATAGATGATGGCGAGGAGAGGTTCGTCTTCGTCAGCGTGGACAGCGCGATGATAGGAAATGGCATTCGACAGGCGGTAATCCTTCGGTTTTCCATTGATAATTCTTTTTTGAGAATTTAGTACCTAACTCAAATCGTTGAGCTTCGTTGATTTCGACTTAACGAGGACCCACGTGGTGTTTGCCATCATCACAGGTGCTGCAGAAACTACACACGCAGTTCGGTGACATGTACACGGACAAGAACGTGATGATCAGTGGCACGCACTCCCATTCCACTCCAGGTGGCTTCATGTTAGACATGCTGTTCGACCTCACTGTGTTCGGATTCGTTAAGGAAACGTTCGATACGATGGTCGAAGGAATAGCCAAGGTGATTATGATGCAAGCTAGTCGACGTAGGAGTAGACGATGATTTCTATCTGAACGCTAAAACAAAATAAACATTTTTTTTTCACGTATCTTTACTAAAGTATCACCACTAGATTGCTGGCACTCCCCGGATGAAAATGAGTCCAAACACGGCTAGATTCCAACCATTTTTAGTCCCTCAAATATTTAACTCGAGCTCTTGCAAATTTCAAAAATAATTCAAACAGGTTTTAGACATATTAAACGTAGTCCGAACAGGGTCGTGTTTGTACTCATTTTCATCGGGGAAATCTCGTCGATACATTGATAGTATTGCCACGAAGATATAACGGAGTACATAAAATTTTAATTGTTCCAGAGTATCGAACGTGCCCACAATAGCATAGTGTCAGGTCGAATCTTAATCGCCCACGGGGAGGTCCTTGACGCTAATATCAACAGAAGTCCTTCAGCATACCTCAACAATCCACAGTCTGAAAGAGACAGGTGTGTAAGGACACATTGACATAACTAGCCATTATCCTATCACTCGGAGATTAATTAATACTCTTGTTCTCAGATATAAATACAACGTCGATAAGACTCTGACCCAAATCCAGTTCATTGGAGCAGACAACAAGCCTCTGGGTGCCATTAATTGGTTCCCAGTGCATCCAACTAGTATGAATAACACTAATCATTTGGTGTCCAGTGACAATGTCGGCTACGCCTCCATTCTTTTTGAGAAAACGATGAACGGAGATAATTTGGTCGGCCAGGTGAGACGTCTTTGATAATAGTAGTAGATCAACTGCTCAATTCCTAAACACACTGTTCGAGATAGTTAAAAGATCACGTGACACGATAATGTAACCAGTGTCTGACACGAAGATCCTTTATTCGTTGGAATTAGGGTTCGTTCGTAGCGACATTCGCCTCCACCAATTTGGGCGACGTTTCTCCGAACACTCATGGCCCGAAATGCGAGTTTTCCGGTAAAAATTGCTCGGCTCAGTACACGTGTCCTGGAAAGAAAGAGATGTGCTTCGCCTCTGGGCCAGGGAAGGACATGTTCGAGAGTACCAGCATCATCGCGAATAAGATCTTCAAGGAGTCATGGGTGAGTCACTTTTTCTGCATCCTTCTTTGTAGCAATGGTTAAGTAGCGTCAAAACTAATCACAAATATCGAAAATATTGAGGTGAAATTTTTCGATATTTGCTCTCTTGTTTAGGCTAGGTAGCTAATTCGTAATGGACGCCATATCCGTTAATTAATTAAAACTTTGCAGTAATGGAACATGTCACTGAATAGTAATCTAGGGAATAATACAGTCCATTCAAGACACGTCCTAACTCTAACTCGCCTCGGTTTATCCTTTCGAAGGAAATCTGTTATACCGTATACAATGGCGTCGGAGTGAAATAACAGAGCATTGTGAATATTGTCAATATATCTCGCTTATAAGGATGCAATTAATACCCAGTCAGTGGCACAGTATGCTTACCTGTCAACGCAGAATCGACTTCGTAGCGTGTATACCGGGTGTCTCAGGAGTTACACGACTAAGTTGCATAAAAAGTTTATATTCTAGATAGAAAAGAAAAATAATGGGATCTAGATAACGAAGAAAAATAGTTAAATGAAAAAGTTTCATTCTGAAGGTGCTTTAATAATCTTGCTTGTATCTGGAAAGAACTCCAATTCAAGGAAACTGCAAACAACAATTAGTAATAGACTAAACGGCGTGTAACGATAGAATCGCTAATTGCGTTAAAACTTCCAGTTCCACCGCGAGAAAACCCGTAATTAGAATACACGGTGTTTGTTAATGAACGATATTCTAGTAAGAAGCGTAAGAAAAAAAAAGAGGAGACGCACAAACGTGAGCAGAGTACGGACGAAATCATGGACACGAGGAGCAGAGATAGCGATCGGTGGAGTAAAGTAAATGCACTCGGCAGACCGTAATACGGTTGGTACACTATTAATTAAAAATGAAATAAACTGTCGGTGCAAACGCCTCGTGCGTTGATTGTTCAGACAGCCGGGAAGTCGCTTTGCCGCGATTTTCCTTTCATCTACCGGGATTTTTCGAGAGATTAAATAACTGCAAAAATTTTTAAAATATAAAATAATAGATTTTAAGTCAATGTTAATAATTAGACTTCTTATTCAGTCTTGAGAGAAGCATATCAGAGAAATTAAATTTATTTACTGATAAGATCGGTAAATAGTCGAGTACGTTCTTGAAACTCCCGCTAGGTGGCTACTGTTACGATTCTTTTCTCGCTTTCGATCATTAACACTTGGAATAGGATTTGTTAACTTTATTTTGTCTGTATAAAATAAAAATTTACATTGTTAAATCGTGATTAAAATAACGATTGGACGATTTAGTTGAGTCGATAGCAGGAAGTGTGACTTGCAAACGATGAGATTAGATCCGGGAGGAAATGCTGAGCACGAAAAACTGTTTACGTTAGCGACAAGTGTTGTGGGAGCAGGAGATTTCATCTCGACAATTCTGCTTTCGCAATCTTTCTCCCGTTTCCCTAAGCTGTTTACGGAAACGGAAACCTTGACCAAAGTTACGAACTACACTGATGTGTTCTTCGCCTCATTAACTCCATACAATCCTATGTGACGCTGTCACATACACATACATCAATATTTCCAAAGTTTAGAGCTACCTTTTTGCCAACAAAGGATCATCGCGGACTGTAACGTGTCGATTTTTATGAAACTTTGCATAAATATTCTTCAACTTCTCGACTTTAAAGGAGAAACCACCCCTTATATCGGAGCTGCCATTTTATTCGTGCCTGCATAACTCTTAAATTTCAAAGGATATTGAAAAATGTTTCAAATAAATATTTTTTAATATCTGTTATAGTTTAAGAGTCATATAGTCGTGAAGAAAATGGAGGCTCTGATATAAGGAGTATTTTTTTTTTTAATCGAAAAATAGCAACAATTAAATATGGCATAGTTTCAAGATTGGACCAATAAAAATTTGTGAAAATTTCAATTCGTATCTCGCTATCAATCTTTATAAACGACCTATTATGCAGTATTTTCCGAAAACAAAAATAATTAAGGTTAAATGGGGTTAAAACACTCGTCTCGTTTGATCAGATTAATAAGTCATTGTAATTGAGCATCGCCATCTTTGGAAGTGCTTCAAGGTAACTTCATTGTCCCTAGAATGGCGTGTTTTTCTTTCATAGGTAAACAAAGTCGACTTATGATTCCATCTGACTTCGTTATTAATTACCCGAGAGAATAATTCCAGCGAACACAGTCGCATCCGGGCTGGAAATTATAGCAGGGGTTCTTCACCTCATTTCTGTTACCTTTTTAAGAGTCAGATGATTCACATAAATTGCCTTGTTCAAAAATATATTTAACTTCTTAAATTAAAAGTGTATATTCTACGGTTTTTTTTTCTTTTTTTGGGGGGGATTATATCAATTTTAGAGAATAGAAGTCTTTGAGGTTAGCAGGCGCGGAAATTTTTATACAATAGCTTTTATTGAGTACAAGCTTAGTTCCTATTTACAGAAAATGTGTAATAATACTTTACAGTTAAAAAAAATATAGATTCGAGCTGTTTCCTCGCGGCGCACCTTTCATGTAGAACGATCAGCTGTGTTCCGAGTTCGTTGGTTCCTAGAAGTGTCACTGTGTCGTTTTCAATCCATAACCAGATGGCGCTGAACTCAGATAGTTGCAAACTCAATTAGCAAACTTGTTAAATTCTCATAACTAATATTACTAAATTTGATTTCTATTATGATTTTATTCGTCCCAAAAGCTCATGATTCTAACCTCAAAATTTCAATCATTCCAATCCCTAGTGTGATGACCCTAACCTCCAATAATTGGCACGATTTGCAAACTTTGCCAAAACCAAATTCTGTTCCGGTTTCTCCAATCCCCAAGTCGGCAATTCCAACTCGCGACGATTCTAATCTCCACAAAACCTTCTAATTTGCGCAATCTGATCTTAACGACGTCTCCGCCGTCCGTCCAGCAAAAAATGGCGCCGGATTTTCGCGCCTGTTCCACTTCCTTTGGGAGCGTACCGAACGGAACGCGATGGAAAGTTCTCGTCTGGCTTTTCATTAATTTTCAGGTACCCGAGCAGTTTTTCTCCCCGCTTTCTACTAGTTAAGGAACGGTAAATCTCGTTTACATATTCGCCGTGTATAATCGTCTCGACTTTAAGGATCGTTTTCCACGAACGAAAATTTACTCGCGAAACTCTCAGTCGTCGATCGGAGAGGATATTTTCGAAAAGAATTGCACGCTCAAGCTTTACTTATTAGTTTTCAACGAAACGATACGCTTCTTCCTACATCGAACAGGGTCCCGTCGAACCACCCTGATCGATACGGACACACGAAATTGTAGTTGCAAACGTAGAAACGAATTCTCAGAGAATCTTTTCGAACTCTTCGTAAAACTGAACTCGAGTAAGTCGAAGTTTCGGACACGTGGGTAATCGACTACGGAACCAGGCTTCCCTACTTTGATCAGGAATCAGCAGAATTCGGGGCTGATCTCTGAAAACGTGACGTGTCCCTGTTCGATCACCTACGCGGTTTAACGAAGCGATTCGTCGTTGACCCTGTTTCTGCTTCCTTCGAGATCTCCCTAAGTTTAGTAGTGCTTCTCGTAATCTTCGTAGCTGTTGAAGTACGCTGGCGACACGTACTTCGCCACGTGGATGGGTTTAGGGTGGACAGCTGGACCGACCTTCTTCACGACAGCGTTGAAACCGTTGTGATCATCTGCAGTGTACTCGACGATTCTGACGCTACCGTCGGGCTCGTTGACGCTGTAAGATCCGTGGACGACGTCGCCATCGCGTACCTCGTGCTGGGTCTTTACATCCCCCGTGTGGGGATCGTGCACGCCATAGTTGAAGGTGTACTTGGGGTGAGCCTACAATTGAGGAACAAACAATGTCTGTGTTGAGGGGAAAGACAAGTTGGGTTGTAAGAATTCAGCAGTCTAGGGCTCTATTGCGAAGAATTTGTATTGTATTGTAGCCACAAAGACCCTAACATCGGGTGAACATAGCTGTCCAATACTTCTGGGACTTCCGAAATGGACATAGATCAATTTCATAGTTATGCACAGGATGTCCTAGAATCCCTGAAGAATGAGCTCTCTCCTTACTCATCTCCACTTAAAACATTGCATGGGATAGCCTAACATCAGGAGAACACAAAAGTTTTTACCCCTACAATCATCATAAATTAGAGTTGTTGAACGGCTGAAGCGATCAATACGTCAGTTTTATAGTTACGCGAAGGATGTCGTAGAACAGTGAACTTTCTCCTTACTTGCATATTTTCACTTAAGTCGACACACTCATAAAGAAAACGAAACCTACCAATTTTCTATAAATAGAGTCACTGAGAACACTATCAACGTATCGCCAAGGTTTTTCCGGTGAGAATGAGTCCAAACATGGCCTTGTTCGAACTACAAAATTATTTTTTAATTTTGAGAACGCACGCGCCAACGATTCGAACAGGGTCGTGCGTGGACTCGTTTTCATCGAACAAATCTCGTCAATCCATTGATAATACAGATCATAATTTATTGATAATTTATTTTCGAACATGGATCTACGATTCATATTTTCTGGACACCCTTTGTATTCCTACCGACGTCGTAGACGAGTTACGAGTAAATAGGGGAAATAAACTATTCTCGTAGATGGAAAGTCTGGATGCATTGGATATTCGAAGCCGTTCAATTGATATTATGTCCCACGTGAAAATTTCGTAATTATCCACGTAACGAACATCCAGATACTGATATTATAGACGATCGTAACGAGCAGACGTAGCGAGAAAGCGTTGCGGAAACGGCCGCGACAATGAGATACATCACGGAAGAGGTTCTTATGCCGGGCGTCACTTTTCACAGCCAAGAATTTCAATTAAAGCACAGGTGACGCGGTTGGAACACCCGTTGCTCGGGCTCCGTACTACTTATGATGGACATGGCACACGATTTCGGATGTAAATTAACTCCAAGGCACTCCTTGTCTCTCAGATCGACGATCGTTGCAAACAATTGTCATGCAATTTGTTTCCGATGTCAGAAATTAACATTTTAGGTATCGAAATTCCGCAGAATTTATTGCCCCTCGTCCCAATTGTATTATTTTGAAAGGATTCAGATTCAAAACGAAGATTTTGTTACTATTTTGCTTTGCCAAATTCTATCTTGAAGTAGTGTGAACCCTTGAAAAATGGGTTGATTCGAAATACGAGTTGTTTTATACTGGAATGATAAAGAATAGTACTTCAGCGCCCCCATGGGGTACTACAGCGCCACCATAGAGGACTGTAGCGCCACCATAGAGGACTACAGCGCCCTCACTGTCAATTAAAGTGTCCTTTTGGGTGACAAAGACCCCATTTTGTGAAGCTGGTTGACACTATTGGGCACTTACGTAGTAATCGTGGTCATGATCTCCATGATGGTCGTAACCGTGCACCCCGTGGTCGAGCGTCGCAGCGACATGCACCGGTGCAGCGGAAACCGCGTGGACTGGAACGGCTACCGTTGGCAATACCGCATGTTCCCCATAGTTAGAAACCCCTGAGTACGCTTCGAGGCCCTCGTAATCGCTGTAACTGATCCCGTGACCTCCGTTGTAACCGCTTAGAACCACGGCGTTGCAGCATGCGGCCGTTACGCAAACCAAGCACAAAATCTGAAATTTTAATTTACAATTTAGATTGTATTCGACAAGCTAGTTCATAGGGGTGAGGAATTAGCCAATGAAATTACAGAGTCGAGTATACAGGGTCCAACCTCAACCTAGTTAGTCGATGGGAAGCATGGAGGATAGGAGGTAGCTAATCCCGAAACAGTTAAGAGGGTCTAGGTTGCAACTCTTCGCAGAGTGTCATCCGTTGCAATAAGTCTGAGGGAAGAATGCGGGGAATTCCCATTCTAGGCTAATCTACAAAGGAGGAGGTTCCTCAGTTATTTAGTTTCATCGTCAACCTAACGAATTCCTTCTCGCTGTAATTAATATCTGTTAGAGGGAAAGACTTCACGATCCCAACCTTGAAATATCGGGGAATTTTTTTGCTCTGGGTTTAAAATGCCAAAATGGCTGCGCGTTTTTATATCATATCCAGTTAATAATTCCTTCAATAGGAAAACTTCCAATTATTATTTAGTCGATATCGTTTCAACGGAATGCTTTTGTGAATCTCAAAGGGCTCCGTGGAATGTCCATGGCGAACTTTAAACGGACGACGAAGCACGCAAGTTTCGCGACAAAAGGGGGTCGACGCGAAATCGATTTCCTGTTAACCGAGATTTTTCCCTCGTTGAATCCTTGCTCTTTCGTGAGAAATGTTAGCCACGCAGAGCCAGTATATCAGGAGTATGAAAGGGTCATAAAGCGAAGAATATTATGGCGATCATTTCGTTGAGCTAATACAAGCAATATAAACGCAACTTTTGCAATAACAATCCGTCCTCTCTTAAGGCTCACTAGGATGACGTATTTAATACGTTACGTGCTGCTCTTTAAAAGAATATGGAAACTGTCGTTCTGAGGCAAATCATTTAGCAACTTTCCATTTTTTCTCCTACGAACGTAGTATCTGCCATAACTATGAGATCATCTCTGTTATACATTGAACGAAAGAATAGTTAACTATTATCATTTGAATGTAACTAATATTATTCTGGGTATATTATAGTATAATTAACAGATCTATACATCATTTTAAATATGAATATTATAGGTAGACTCAGGTGTAGCTTAGTTTCTGTGCACAATAAGCCAGGTCTATGATAGATTGAACCTGAGTTATTGGAAGTTAATGAACTGTTTAACCTAATCAATCTGGAATCCTGATCTGAGGTACAGTTAACTCAGGTTGATGCTTAGTCCAAACCATTCCAAACCTATCACTTACATTAGCTTGATTTGATTGAACCAAGCTAATCAAACGCTGGTCTCAACGAGATCAAACCAATAGGATGTCTGGGACCTATTCCACCAATAAAAGGAGTTAGCAAGTAATTGATCAGCCTAACAATCTCGTAGTCAGAATAGCTTACCATCAGGTCCAAGTCTAGCAAACCTAACTCAAACCTAGCCATACCACGTCATACAGACCTATCTTTCAACCTCACACGGTGAAAAGTATTACCCCAAGTACCTTTTAGGATAATCTAGCTAACTTCCAAATTCTAGATTAGCAGTGGACTCAGGATTGTTAAACATTGTTTGGCCACTGGAGAGGTTCGACGAACGGGAGGCTGAAGTCATCGAACGCGTCGAGAAAGTTTCTCGTGTTTCGTCTTTCGCGTCGACCGTCTCGCGCTCGAATCACCCGCGTGTCTTCTCCCCGAGTGTCCCTTTTCACTTTCACGCCGACCTTGCTCCGCAAACCAACACGAATCCACGGAAGTGGTCAGAATCCACCACCTGGGCTATCGCGTTCTGTGGATTCCAAGAGTAAGCCGCGATACTATTGCTCGTTTTATCCTCGACCCGAGGGTGTCGTTTATCAAACAAAAGAACGAGCTGGCGCTAAGCGACACCGAGGCAAACCGATCTTTCTTGGACTCTTTGGAACAGTGCACCAGCGTGGGTGCCTTTGATTAGATTGTCCTAGGTTTGAAGATGTTTGGTAGATGTTAACTGGACTTTTAAGGATTCTTTTTCTAGAAACTGTCCTCTACATGTGTAAGGATTCTGTTTGGGTAGGACAGTTCTGTTGTGGGTGAACATAGTTCACAGTTCTGTTATAGGTGTTTGACTAGGTTTGAAGGTGTTTGCTAGATGTTAACTGGACTTTTAAGGATTCTTTTTCTAGAAATTGCCCTGTACATGTGAAAGGATTCTGTTTAGGTAGGACAGTTCTGTTGTGGGTGAACATACGTAGGTGTTTGACTATGTTTGAAGGTGTTTGCTAGATGTTAACTGGACTTTTAAAGATTCTTTTTCTAGAAATTGCCCTGTACATGTGAAAGGATTCTGTTTGGGTAGGACAGTTCTGTTGTGGATGAACATACGTAGGTGTTTGACTAGGTTTGAAGGTGTTTGCTAGATGTTAACTGGACTTTTAAGGATTCTTTTTCTAGAAACTGTCCTGTACATGTGAAAGGAGTCCATTTAGGTAGGCATACCTAGGTACTTGACTAGGTTTGAAGGTGTCAACTAAACTTTTATGAGGATTCCTAACGACACGAAAAGTAAATTATAACAATCTTCTTCTATCGTTCAGAGAAGAGAGAGATCGCAAGGCATCAAATACCTAGACGATCAACGAACGATTGAAAATTCTGCCCTCCACAAGACCGAATGGAACTCGAACGACTTTTATTATTTGTCGTGGCAAGATGGAATACCATGTTTCGCAAGAACAACCCACCGCCTATTTGCCGAGCCATCAGAGGGGAGTTCCAATTTCTGCCCGGTGTCCAAATACGCGTCGTCCAGCCGTTCAGGGGGCAAAAGTTAAGCTGGATGAGCGTCGGAGGATTACAAACGGTCGCGACGGGATGCCCAATAAGAAAAGTTTCCGAAAATCCAAGCGGCCGCGACGAGTATCGGGGCACAAGAACGGAACGAGACTCCTCTGACGGCTCCCACGCACGCACACGGCCATTTATCCCCCGGTGTTAAACGAACATCGTACCTTCAGCATCGTTGCTCGACTCGTAGGGTGGCCCGTTTAACTGGTATATGCGAAAACAGCGCGATACTCACTGATAGCCGTTATTCCGGGACGATCGTCTTATATCTATCTCCCACCAGCGTGGCTGTCCCGTTCCGGGCAAAGGCTCTCGTCCTCCTACCGCCTGCCCCCCGCCCTCCCCCACTGCTTCCCCCCTCATCGTCATCTGCGGTTTCTTCTTTTTCCTGCGCGAAAACCGCCGACGTCTATCCACGTGCCGGGGGTATTTTTTCTTTTTTTTTCTTCTTTTTTTACGGATTCAGCACCGGCGAAAGGACGCTCGTTCTCTGTCAGGGTACTTCCGGTCAGTATTCAAGAGTTGCAGAACGTCTTGGACACCGTCGTTGGGAAACGGGGAATCCACGCTGTCGATGAAATTAACCCTTCGTTACTGAAGCATTTCGACGTGGTTTATATTTGTTTTGTTTATGATTGATATCGTGCGCTAGTGTTTTGAATTTCAAATTTCCCGCCGTATCAGTTTCGTCTTGGAAGTACGAGGTTTCGTTTGTTGATGGATTCTGGTTCATTTTTTTGGGAATTAATTTGATTCTTTATGATTGCTACGTGATAATTAAATTGATTTAACGTTTCGTTCGGTTCCTCGAGTACTTTTGCGACGCACTGTACGTAACCGGGATGCGTAAGCCTGGTAGGGAGGGAAGAAATTAATTTGGCGAGAAAACGAACGCGCGGAGAGAGGCGTGGCTGCCTCTGTTACGTTGGGAAGTGTTGTAATATTTAGGAGAGTCGGAACAAAGCTCGCCTGTGCGGCTCCTGTGCATAGCTAATAGAACGTCGTTGCTCCCGATGCAATCGCGAACTGGGCTAGAGAATTCCCTGGAAGCTAATGATGCACGACACTTTTCCATCCCGGCCTTGGATACTTCGTTAGATTTTAAATAGTGATTTTTATTGCAACTCTGTACCTCCGCAAACTGATACACTATCATCCAAATTGAGTGACGACGACCTAAAAATGATTGGACAATGTTTCACGCTGGACTGTATTTGGATGGTTCTAGCTTCTGTTTATGTGTTTTGAGAACACAGTGAATGCGTGGGAAGATCGAGAGTTTTGTCACGTATCTTACAGGTGCTCAAGACGTTCAAACACAAGACTGCACTGTCTTTTTAGCATGTCTGACGTATCATAGACCGCGAACAAAGTATCACTTAAAATACAAAAAGTTTCAAAAAGATAGGTTAAAAGTTTAAACTGAACCTCTCTCCCCGTAAGAACTCCTAATTTCGAGGCACCAGGTTTTGAAATCAAAAGAACCTTCGTTAAAACCCACATCTCGATACTAAAACAAAATAGAAATTGTCCTGTGCTGCGTCAAATTCGTGTGAAATTAATAGCAATGCATTTGAGAGGATTCGCCGATTAAAATGAGTCCAAACACGACCTGATTCGGACCATCCTCGATTACACGTGATTGGCGTAGGCGTTTCCAAAACTAAAAAAATTATTCGAATCACGTTTTAGCGTACCAAACATGGTCCGATCGACGTCGTGTTGGGGTTCATTTTCATTGTGGAAGTTTCGCCAATACGTTAATGATATTTTCACGAAGATATGAAGAAAAATTTATTTGAAATTATCTCGAGCAAGGGCTAATAAGAATCGTTAATTAGCAGAGTTATTACGTTCTTCCTGTTGAATAAATATGAGAAGGGGGTGATCGATTATGGTTAAGGGTATAAATTAGGCCTTGAAACCTAGAGTTATTGCAAAATAATCCTACAAAGGCGTGGTCCTCCTTAACTCCTCTCAAATGACGCAACAATACATTCAACAAAGCTCGTTTGTCCACTTGAACCAATGACGCTGTTCTCTCACGCGTTATGAGACGCGCATGGACGTTATGCAAAAACGACGATTTCGCTCGTTTATTGCGACCAACCAGGTCAAGAGCGACTATTATAGAAAAACGGGACTCAACGTTCTGCATTCCCTTTCTTTTTTTTATTCGTCCTTTTTATCAAACTCAATTTCATCGAATCAATTCACATTCCAGTTGTTATCGATCCAGGAAGAATATTTCAAATATTTTTAAGTGCCTCGTGCAGAAAAATTAAAAGAAAAATTGATTAGAAAATTGAAAAATAGTTGGATACGCCCTAAAGTAATTCTGAGAAGATTTAGCAACAACTTTGCCAGCTTTTGTTCTATTTATTCGCACCAGAGGGCGTCGACGTTTACATAATTAACCTAAAAAGATAAATTGAAGGCCCTATTCTTTCAACGTCCATTACGCAGTCGCGTCTTATTCACAATGGCGGCGATTGGATTTCACAGAACCCTTTGTTACACCGACGGTTTGCTACACTATAATCTATATCTTTCGAGGTGACGAAAATTCGACGATTTCGCAAAGATTCTCCTTTCGAACTTTCGTTTTCAACGAGTACTTTTCCATGGATTTCCGTGTGACGTCGCCATTAATCGGTGGACCGACAAAGGAGGATATGTACAGTGATACGATTCAAATAAGATTCGTAGAAACGATTTGGTATTCTCGACTCGCAGAGTAATTCATGACTGGAGGTAAAAATATCGTTAAAACGTAGCAGGGATATCACGGGACGACGATCAAACGTTTGCATAAAGATGCGACTGCGCATCCTCGTCACGTGACGTTGCCACACGGGTCACGTGACTTTTGAATTCCGACGCTCGAAACGACCGCGAACGTCTACGTGAGTTATTTGTAAAATTAAATGTCCTGGATCTTAAATCACTGTCTTTTTAGAATCGTCGAACGACCAAAAAGTGATTTAACTTGCAAAGGAAAATGTTATTTGTTTGGAAAGCGATCAATTTTTCAAAAATAAAATTCGTCGAAATGCTCGATTATTAAATTTTGCTCGAATTGTACCGTAATCGTAACGAAAGGATCGAAAGGTAAATAAAATTGATCGTCGAGACTGCTTGACACTGTTTCTCGAATAAAAATATCGAAGCTGAAAGACAACCGGTTCTCTTATTTGATATTTAACGTCGTACGTCGTTCGTAACTTCGAGTGGTTTTTCTTCGCGTGTCGCAGACGCATTGAAGAAACAAATCCTTGAGGAATCGTTTCGCAGATCTGACTGGTCAGATGTAAAAACGCCTAATAATAATAACGCCGCCAAACCTTGGACTGGTCCCATTTGGGGACAAACGGTCTTTCGAACGTTCTTTCCTTATTTCGTCGAAGCAAAACTTGTAGAAGCGATTCGATCCCGAAGAAGGGCCTTGTCGAAGCGAGGACGTACTTTACGGCCAGTTGAAGTAGATAGTGTCCGTGGTCAGACGGCGTGAAAGGGTCATTAAAGAGGAGTACCTGTTACTCGAGCCAGTCCGCGAGCAAAGCGTCGAGAGGCAATCCGTTAACACCTTTCGTCGTTTCAAAATTACACCGTCCTGTCGAATCTATGAAACATTATATTTTTTAAAAGAGATTTGAATTTTCGAGAGCATCGAAATTTATTTTGTTCGCGATACAATCGATCGGATCCGCCTGCTATAATAATATTTGTCGCAATCATTATTGTCCCCGTTGATTGCATCACACCTCGTTAACGAAATCACGGTGACAAGCGTGTAGTAGAGAAATTTGCGCGAGCAGGATTAAACGAAATCCACGTCGACCATGTCCCGGAATTTAGTCGTCAGTTTAGGGCTTCTATGATTAACAGGAATAATTAATACTGAATTTCGTAATAAAGTTTACAGATTCTAAATTTTATTGGCATTACACATTTCATTTCGCGTTAGGTTGCCTAATCGCGATGCAATATTCCCGTCTCACTGACCAACACTTTTCACGCGACAGCGTTCGAGAGAAGTGAAAGCACTTCGCGAACGAGCCCCGTTATTTCCCTTCCGATTCTAAAAGAAGCTTTAACTACGCGAAGCACGCGCTGCCTCGGACCTGGAAGAGGCCCAGAAACTCGTCTCTGTTACGATTCTAACAGCCGTGAAACCGTGAAAGGTTGACTCGTGACCGTAATGCCAACGCGAACGGGATACCTCGGTAATGCTCTAACACGGTTTACGCCCGTTCACCGCGTGTCATCGCGGCGACGTTTAATACGAAGTAGTCGAAATGGCAGAAGGAACGATCGCGGAAAACGGCTACACACTCCCACGGTTTGGGGCGTGTCTAACTGCTCGCCGCCAACTTCCGGTTCTGAGCGGCACCTGGCTGGCCCAACACTCTTCCACGATTCCTTTCAGCGGACTCTAAATCACTCACACCGTGAGTAATCTGGATCAAAATTATATTTTCAATAAGAACACGATATCAAAAATGCTCTTCATTTTTTTCAAATTAAAATTAAATTTTTGGCACATCGTTAATTTATTAATTAAATTTGTTTCTATATTTCCACCATTGTGGGATACAGTATACGAAATATAGCATTTGTATCGGTTGTATAAGAGACGCTTATCCATCGTGGGTCAAAGTACCCGTGGAGGACATCTGCATCGTTTTCACAGTTGCAAGGCATAGTTGGTTGAAGCACCTCATAATCATCATATGTAACACCTTTATCGCATCGCTGATCGCCGCGGTAGTTTTCACGGAAAGGTTTTCCGTCGGATTGATATTTTCAGCGCCAAGAGTCATATCTCTTTTCCTAATCGTGTGGCTCCCTGTTCGAAGGTTCTCCCCCTGTTCCTTCTCTCTCGGTTGCTCTCCTCCTGTCACGCCTCTGTCAATCGGATACAGGCGTGATGCAACTCATTGTTTACGAGCGGCATTTCAATACAATCGTGTGAGAACTCCGGCTGCAAAACGTGGGGAAGAAATGTCTTAGCGTATCCTTGGCACACCCCGATACACGTACCGTTTGTTGCGGCTGAGCCTTGCTCGAGTGAGGCCATTTTTATCACCCGAAATTCCTCTCTTCCGACATCAGTCGACAAATCCCCAATATGGTGGGTCTGTCACTTCTCTGAAGACCACAACCAGGTCTACCACTTGGGTATTCGGGAGCTGTACACTCATCTCTCTTTGAGTCATGCACCAAAGGGTTAAGAACGTTTTTCCTTAGGTCAATCTTGATATCAGAGTCTGAAACCATTCCCCAGGGACCTGGCCCTTCGACCATAAAGACAATTAGCGTCAGTTTAGCTCTATAGTGTTCAGTAGTACCTAGCTCAAAAGCTTAGGTTTGGGTTAGGCCTGGGTCCCAACCTCCTAGGTCCAAAGACATCATGTTCTACTCCTTATTACACCTCTAACTTTTGGTTTTGGACTTGGGACTAGCCCTTCCTTTATTATCCAAGTCTTCCCAGAGTCTCCCAACCCTTCAACCACAGGGATTAGCTGCTACTAAGCAGAGTATTCGAATCGCTCATCACTCCTGAGCCCACTAAACTGACCAGTGCTCCGTTAAATTTTGATACAGCTGAAAGGAGTACTTGTTCCTCTGAACAGGTACGAAAGGAGATATTGTGGCCACTCGAAGCAACGCGTAATAGTCGATGATGGGAAAAGAAACGAAATTTCGAGCCAGTCTCCTTCCTGATCGCTAGAAACTATCAATAAGAAACAGATGCGCTTGTCATTCTGGAGCAGTAGGACGACGGAGCCTCTGAATAGTTAACGCGAGTGCATTTGGATTTCACGCACACGCGGTGTTCCGGGGCAGACGAGAGTGAAACTTCCTCGGTTGAATAACCGTGTCGTAACTCAGAAGGAAGCTGATCTTTTACAATTTGCTTTTTCCCCACCTCGTGTCGTCGTTTCCTGGCGCATCAGCCGCCAGTGGACCCAAGTAAAAGTCCTCGGGATGGTGTGCACCTCGTCGAGACGAATCTCGAGGAACGTTCGGCAGCCCCTATGCATCAAACGTAAGTAAACGACGCTTCCTTCTAAAATCGTGACTACGGGTTTCTACAGTCTGGAAAGTGGACATTGTTACGCACGTTCCTCTCGCATCTAATTAAAACATAATTGAAGAGTTACGCAAACGTCACGGTAGCGAAAGGGGGCCATAGTTGCGCAAATTCGACGGGCAACGGGAACCACGAGGGATTTAACTTCGATGATCCGACCTCGCCGCGCCGAATTTACGAGCAATTTTGTTGGCCTGCGTAGCCGGCGATCCGCGAGTCTCGCAACTTCCGGGTGATTCATGCGCGGGCACCTTAAAATCGAGCGTTGCGACAGGGCTAGTTTCACGGATGGCGGAGAAAATTGAGATGTACGAGATTCTGAAGATTACTTCCCTTTTGCGGTCGTCTCGTCTGTGTACCAGGCGCTTGATGAAACGTGGGCGTGACCGTCGGGCATGGACTAAACACAGAGAAGCGGCGAAGAAAGTTTGTACGATGTCAAAGGTCGTGTATAATCTTAATTCCGAGTAATAGCAGTTTGCACCATCGTGATAATTCTCTAGACGAAATAGAGTAACTTATTCCACTTGGTTATTTGTAATTAATATTTAATGTCTTAGTGCAACGTCGATCAAAGGTCGTTCAATAATTATTGTCTCTATAAATGCAGCCTCTATCAAGATTTTATTGATAGTCGTCACATTTATAGCGACTGCATCTATAAATGGGGCCTCTATCAAGTTTAATTTATAGTTGTGGTGTCTGCTCTATCAAAGTGTCGTTTATAGTGATTTATGATAGTTGTCCTTATAGCATCTATTGAAGGTTGAATCCACTGTTATAGCTTCTATAAAGTCTGTCAAAATTTAATTCATAGTGATTGCAGGCTACTTTTATAGTTGTAGTATTTATTAAGGTTGCATAACGATAGTTTCTCGATAGAATAAACCTGCCGAGACTAGATCTATACATTTATATTGCTTCTGTACGTGCAGCCTCTATTGGGACACCTATGATATCTATAGAACTTGTACTTATAATGATTGCATCTTTGAACGTCAATTATCCTGATAATTCCTCGGTATCGTGGTCTAATTTCCCACTTGGACGCGTCAAACGTTAGCCCAGTACGGCCACCGCCGTGATTACCCCAAGGAGTTCTAATTGCCGCGGCCAATTTGATCCCACGATGAAAGAACACCTCGTAGTCCATGAGCAAGGGTCGATTACCGCTCGTGTGTTGTCGAGGCGGGCGAATGAGGAGACACAGAATCGAAGGATAGGACACAGTACGAACAGAGGCAGGTAGGACAAGATAGAGTGAGCGAGGAAAAAATGGAACGAGCCGAACCGGCATGGCGATCCACGTGTTTACACGTTCCTGTTCCCACGTATGTTGAAGCAGGACTTTGCAATCGCTTACTATCTCGCCTCATTATGTCGCTTATCTCGGATCTCGAGAGACACGATTCTGCTTCCGCGCATGAAAATCTTTTGCCCGCGAGCCCGACGCGTCGTATACGTGCGTCGTTACAATCCAGACGCTGGCAATTTGTTATGAGTTAATTTCTGCTGAATGAGATCAGATGAAACAGGACTAGACGAAGTAGTCGAAGGTCAGCATTTCATGCGTTGACATACATAGGTGGCCCTAAATTGTGGACGATACGTCCACTGTCAGGCAAAATATTTCGCTAACTTTAGCTTCTTAATTACCATAATAAGTTTAGGATAGCCTAGGTTCAACATTACATATTCTAAATTACGTATCGTTGCTCAAATATTCCTCTTAGTTCTCTCAAACTAAAGTGTCAAAGTATCGAACTGACGACGTAATAGACGCGCCGCCATATTGCTTTCTGTGCCCACGTGTCTAGATGGCGCTGAGAGCTACATCTTCATTTTTTTTAAATTACACAGAATTTAAAGTCTGATTTAGAATTTATAAGCAATTGGATCGTATAAAAAATGTTATTTTTCATTTTTGCGCATAGAATCATCCCCTATTCGTCGCAGAACACCCTGTGCATGACAACTTATGCACGATAATCTGTATCTAAGAGATATAGTGGGACAGGGGATCGTATGAAAATGTCGAAAGAGTAGTAGAGCCGATTCGAACAACCCAAGTGTTCTCTATCTCTCTTTGCAAGGATCGTCGAGACGTCACGCGATACATCCGATGAAAACCGCATCGACAGTCGATCCGGCTGATCGAGTGGGAAAGTGCAACCGGTGGAGGCTGATTCTAAGCTGCTTCCCAGTAAACGCCACACCCTACCGAGACTTTGTGAATCACGAGACACGATTCATGCTCGGCGCTCGCAAGGACGACGTCGTTTTCTTCCTCGAACAACTGCAGGGGACTTTTTCTCCGCCGGGAGACCTCGCGAATCACGCTGGGCAGAGGTTTCACACGTCTCGCGGTAGCGAAAGGCGTTTAGCCGATACTCGACTGTTGCTATCTCGAAATTGGAGTACGAAAATTTATGTGCTACCTGTTTCTGCTGTGCTCTCTCGTTCCACGGTTTGCCAATCATCTTCGATTAAATTTCTTCCCATGGATGACGTACATTCGTACTGTTTGCGTTCCTTGAATCAATACTTCATCCACGACCCTCGTCGAGAAGTGGGATTGCTCGGTCATCGGAGGTTCTGCCTCGTTGAATGAACGAACAATCTTTCCTAGGACCGTGACTGTTCGATTCAACGCAGCACGGAGAATCCGTGAACGGTAAATGGTTCAATGTCGATCGACGGAAGGCTTAAATCATACTACCGTAATAACCGTAACGCGTGTGAACGTAAGGACTCGTCAGCTCCCACTTCATTATGGATGCACCACTGCGTGTAAATACGTACCGCGTAATTAACGACGGACCTATGATGAAAACTTATTTGGCGCTTGCATCCATCGACGAGAAAATCACGAGATCGAGACACGGTTCTTCCCTCTTTCAAGCAAACATTTTTACCCCGGATTTGAGTCACTAGGACATCCCTTACTGTTCATATTTAAGTAGCGTTCTATTGTTATATCTCATGTTATACTTTCCTCGTCGGACACTGTACGCGAAGCTGTGCCTCGGTTCAAGATACAATTCGCTACCTACCCCGCTTTCAAGCAAACTAACGATTTTGTCGTTCGAAAGCGGGAAAAATTTTATATTATTAGTTTTTACGGTTGTAAAGGGAATACTTTTGAATGAAATTATAAATTTTCGAATACCTATAAATTCAACTTAATTAACTCGGAGTTTTTTTATGAATGACTTGCAATCTCGCTTTGTTACCACGTTGACAGCTCAAATTAATCCTGCCTTTGGCAGATTCTCTTTATGGTAGCTCTCGATCAATTACCAATATTTCAAACTGCAGCGCGAAGGTATTCATTAACTTACGAGCTTCTCTATAGCTGGACATAGTGATCGATGCCTTTTAGCAGACGTTGCAACAGCAATCCTCATGCTATTAACATAAATTAAATAATTCTTGTCACTGATAAACATGAAATTAAATCACTAAAAACATTGATTCGTACTGCTGATATACATTTTTCTATCGTTTAATTTTTTCCAAATTTCAATTGTTTGAGTATGAAATTGAATAAAGTTCAGCCCCATAGAGCTCAAGTGTCCTTTTGATCATCCACACCTTCAATGATGTGACAACGTCAAAGAAATATGCTCGATTGAATAATTATGAACTGCAGCGTATCCGCCTAAGATCGCCATTGTCAGGTTGCACGCCATTTTATTGACAGCAATTAACACTAATTCATACTCTGACTCGTGTCGTATCTTGTAACGAGACGATAGACGTTTGCACGAACAATCAGATTCATGTTTACCTGCTTAGAATGTCTTCCAAATGCAATAGCTGTCGCTTGCACAATTTAACTCTGTACTACTGCATCGTTCGTCGCCATCCTTCGCCACTGTAGACAAGAGTTGCATGAATCGAGGCATGTGCCTCTCAAGTTGCAAAAATCGTTCTCAAAGGTGCACTATGCACCCTAGGTATTTTCGAAGATGAGAACAAGTGATATGGGGGACCAGGAGTCAAAATCAGGGGACTTTGAAGTGACGTAACTTGTAACCGATCAGTAAGGCGTTTCCTCTCGCCAGGACTCGAGTCCTCCCTACTTTGGGAAACACTGGCCTATTCCATCTGTCTGTCGCGGCGACTCTATGTCTTCGTTCCATGCATGCCGTGTCGCTCTCTATCAGAGATCGCATCTTCGTGCACACGCAACCTTACCTTCCGCCACTTTCCCTCGGTCGCGCGCATGGAAACGTGGTAGTGCGTGGCGCGCGAGGCCGAACGATCGGCGCTGCAATCGCGCGCGGTCAAGAACACCGCACCAAGGAAGCTTTTATTAATAGCGGCGATTCGCGTCAATGACGGGGGTTGGTATTGCATCGAGGAAATGGTCGACGATTAATGTCAAGGGACAGGACGTTCGATTTTGGTCGATAGGTGTCAGTCTTGGCTATAGATTTCCTCCATTCCGGCCATTTACCTCGATTTTCTGGTCGCGAATAGATAAATTAATATAAGAAACGTAGAAAAAAGTCGTGGCCCCGTAAAAAACGAAGTGGTATAATCCATTTCTCGTTTTGGAGACCCGAGAGCCCTAAATCCGTACGCGACAGGTCGCAATTCATTAATCTTCATCCCCTTTGTCACGTAGCAAGAAAGTTAAAACTCCTATCTGACAGAGAAAGGAACCCAACTGTATCAAATCGACTTTAACGATATTTTGTAGGACGATAGAATATGTATTTTTGTAAAGAGATAAGTGTGCTCTATGATGGAGTACTCTAGCTAAGTGTGCTCTATAATAGAGTACTATATTCAAGTGTGCTCTATAATAAAGTACTCTAGTCAAGTGTGATCTATGATAGAGTACTATATTCAAGTGTGCTCTATAATAGAGTACTCTAGTCAAGTGTGCTCTATAATAGAGTACTCTAACCAAGTATGCTCTATAATAGAGTACTGCCATTAAGTGTACTCTACAATAAAATAGTTTAAATAGATAGAAATTAATAATTCTTAATAAGAATTGCACTGTAAATGCTGTGGGGTAATATTTGCACCGTCACAAGCGCCATCTACTTTCCACGGTTGAACAACCGCGCAAGAATAGGGGTCTGATTAACATACGTCTCGCCTGCTCTTTAACCGTGACGCGGTCAGCGAAGAGCGTTCTCCAGTTTCGAGAGTAGATATTAGCATCATAAAGCAGAAACACGGAGGATTGGTTTCTAGCCTTAGAGAGGCGGATATGCGTTTCGTGCGTGCCTGGCTGGGTCGTGTACACACAGCGTTGCGTTGTTCCCGCTATGACTCGATTCCATATTCACGTTTCGTTGCCCGGTGATTGCAGCGCCTGTGGCAGGATGGGAACGCCAAGGAAGTGATCGGGCCCCTCCGTGTGGTTCATCGCTACGTAAACATGCCGGAACAAACGGCCGAATTCTACAACGATACCACGCAAAAGACCGAAAAGGTGAGTTTTATTATTCATTATTTAGTTGAGCCCTCAACTTTTTCGAAACGCAATCTTAATTTTATCTTTCTATGTTATTTTACTGTTACGATCAATTGGTTAAGAGTTTCCGGGATATCACAAACACACAGATTTTGAAACTGAGTAGGTATTCGCAGTGTCGATCACACGATATGTGGTTATTATTCAGCTCGATAGATCATCCTTTTCACACCTTATTGCATCGTGCTATTCACTTCCTTCGACACGCATTCCTCGATTCCAGACCCAGATAAAAAAGGTCGACTTTTTGGAACAAGACAGTTAATACGAAAGAAGTAATCCTCGAAGCGTCGAATTATTTTTATAAATTTATTATTTGCCAGACAAATATTTTTCCCTTGCGACCGTTGGATAATTTCGGGGTTGAAGGGCTGGAGGGTTGAACAACCACTAAATTCAAAGATAACGACCGTGGAAAGATTAAAATTGGATAGCCCGTGAATACCCTGTCGTTACTTCCAGACAGTTAAGTTAAAATGTGACCCTCGTACGGGTCTGCGGCGGGACAGTTTTGTTCATCGATTTCTACTCGATTTGCCCAGGTTCATGGCTGTCAGCCAGCCATGGGATACAGTTTTGCAGCGGGAACGATCGACGGACCAGGCTCCTTCGCGTTCGAGCAAGGCACCACCACGGCGAATCCTCTGTGGAACGCTGTTAGAAATTTACTGGCCGTCCCCACGGCGGAGGACATCGAGTGTCATGGCGCGAAACCGATTTTGCTTGCCACTGGACGGGTAAATATCCCTAGGAAAAATTCCCTAGGATCGCAGATTTCCATAAGCTTCAAAAGTGCTCTTGACCTTGCGACACGTTGCAGGGGGGAGGATTCTGAGTGGCCATTTATGACTAAAAGATTCTCAATTTTATTTATACAGGCTGTTTCAGTACCTACCCCTTTGCAACGTATCCCAAAGTCAAGGTCACTAGAGCCACGACCCCTTTTTCCAGAGAATTATCCTATTCTTTGTTGAGAACACCATGAGTTTTAGTTCCACGTTTGAAAATTGTGGTGATTTTTGAATTTATCCTGTATAAATGTGGGGACATTTTTTAGATGACTCTACCGTACGAATGGCAGCCAAAAATCATCGCGACACAGGTCGCGCTGATCGGGAACGTCGTGATCGCCGGTGTGCCAGGAGAGTTCACAACAATGTCCGGAAGAAGATTGCGACAGGCTATCAGCACGGTCATGAACGACGCGTCCAACGACGAAACCTCCGTCATAGTCGCCGGTCTTTGCAATAGTTACAGCGATTACATCACCACGCCGGAGGAGTATCAAGTAAATCGTGAATTACACTTACTCCCCCCTCGTTTTACATCCTTTCGGCGGGTTTGAGTCATTTTCTAACTATTACAATTAATAAAAACGCATTTTTCTTTGAGATTATGTTAAGACTGCTACAACCTTTAGATTAGTACTAAACTTAATAGTTTTCAAAACTTCATTAAATACGACTCTAAAAGGCTGATTTAAAATGGCTAACAGTCTCATCGGTGGTAGTTACTATATAAAACGAAAAAGTTTGCCCAATTTTTCGAGCAGAACGCAATAATTACATAAGTCGTATCATCGCAACTTTTCAGATTCAGAGGTACGAGGGGGCATCCACCATTTATGGGCCCCACACGCTCACTATTTACCTAAAAGTATACCAGGAGCTCGTGACGGCCGCCATTCTTGTAAGTACCCGTTCTTGGAGTCTAAATTCAACGCCCACCGAGAGATGGCGCTGGTTGCGTCCAATTTTCCCGCCAATGGGAGCGCGCATTCCTTTCAGGGCCATTCTTTTCAGCTCCCAACGCTACATAGAGATTTTATATCGACAGGAAATTTCTTATCGCTTCAGAAATCGCACGTTGATCCTGGACCCACGCCCCCTGACCTCAGGGAGAAGAATCTGCTCACCTTCGTGCCGCCAGTTCTCTACGACACCCCGAAATGGGGTCGGAATTTCGGAGATTGCATCAAACAACCTCAGAAACTCGCCGCGCCCGGGGATATCGTCACAGCGATTTTCGTAAGTACGGCCAGGGAGCTTTTTATTTTAAGTTTGGACACACGAAACGACGTCCATGACCCAGCCCGTCCACGCGAGCACGTTGTATAAGGGGGTTACGCAAAGTCTCATAATCGGGATTGTATACAGGGTCGCAATTCCATTTCGAGAATATCGTTGCAGTGCTTCGCGAGCCATTGAGCGACACGTACCGCGAAACCGACGATTTCTATTCGAAATACGCCACGCAATGGAAATGTGCTGTACTTCGATGAACATTGAGGCAGAAATTCGTAGCAAATTGATCGATGGATAATTAATTTTCTAGGAAATTAATTATCTAGGGAAATTAATTATCGATCAACGACGACGACGAGCCGTTTGGTGAAACGCTTTCAGTGACGATCACGTCGATGTGAGAAATTCTATATTTTCCAATACGAGAAAGAAGAATCGATTCACGGTTTGCGTGGAGAAGGAGAGAAGTGGAAACTTTAAATAACTTATCTGTTATTCGTTTATTTATTTTGTCTTGGACAGATCTCTGGTCATCCGCGTAACAATATGATGACAGAGAAAACATTCCTGACGATCGAGAGATTGACGGATGACGAAGTGTGGGTCCCGATGGCCACCGATGCAAGCTGGGAGACGAAGTACGTAAATCGTTCCGGTTATTTGCAATTTATATTTACGATATCGCCCAACACACCGGCACGTGCGCATCGATATTAGCTCGTCGCTTGAATTAACGAATGCAAATACTTGTCGTAAATATTCTGCGGAACATCGAACGTTTAATATTTTTCTTTTAAATTCGCATTAGAGATTCATGGAACGAGGAAAATGAGCAAATATTGTTGGACGTTAATATTGGAGGAGCAAAAACACGATTTACTTAATTGACTGAAGCTATATTAGTGCAATATTAGTGCATATGCAGAATGAAACCTCTTAAATCAACGTCGAAGTCTGTGTGTTTGTGATCTTCCCATAACTCCTCCTATTTTTGTCTAATTCAGATGGAATTTTCTCTAATTGCTTGGTGTACTTTGACAGAAAATATAGGCTAACTAATTTGCCGGAAATATGAGCTATTGTTAACAAATCGGGGCTGAATTGTTGCATTAATCGAGGTTATGGATTGCCATTAAATCTAACCCTATGTATATTCATAAAATCGATAATGGAGTATCAGGTCCGCCAGGCAGACAAATAATCGTATCCATTTGGTGTCAATGGTACAGATTCGAGTGGAAGAGGACATCCGTGGTTCTAGGCTCGAGTCAGGTGACCATTACGTGGCAAGTCCCGGAGGGCATCAAACAGGGTGAATATCGCGTTAGGCACAACGGCTACTATCGCTACATCTTAGGTGGCATCTTTCCGTACTACGGAGTATCGAACCATTTCAAGGTAAATTGAAAAGTCTGGGGAACATTGGTAAAATGTTCGTTCTTCTGCAATCTAATGTATATTTTCTGTTACAAACGACTACTGCCTCTAGTGGCTTTGTTCTGAGAACTGTTGCATATATCCCTAACGCAAATTAATGCAATAAGCGAGGCAATACTGTGGGTATTTTGAATTCTCAATATTACATGTCCTTCTGTCTAATATTATTCATTAATATATTCGAGAAACATAAACAGTGATTTCTTTGCAAGTATCCCTAACGAAAATTACAACACACATTTGATGCACTATTCAATACTGCATATCTTTCTGTCTAATTGGAAAATTCTTCTGTAATACCGTGATACAAGTTGGGTCCAAGGTGTCCATTCCTGACGATTAATTTGTAACCTAGTCATGTTCTGCATTGATCCTTTCAGGTGGTTTCTGGACCAAACACTCATGAAAGACGATATTATGGATAAACCATGGTTCTTGGATCCTGAATGGACTGCTTACGCTTAACTGACGACTGAATTCGATTACATTCAGTCACGAGGACCATGGTGTACCCGTTTAGAGACACCTCTCGCATTTCTTTTTGTACAGTGGTGTATATTGATCTCCTTGAACCGAGGCCACGGTTTCGGATCGAAATGTGCGCGTGGCGAGACTTCTCGAACTGATGTATTAAAAATGTGATCGTATGTCTAAATAGCAAATAAATAAAGATTTATCGAGATGGTTGTTATTTTCCGGGGACCATTCCGTAGGAGGTGTATTCGACGAAGGAGGGTGGATAGTTTTGCATGCAAAATATCTGGAACCGATAACCGTAGCCGCGCGATCGAGCTTAAAGAAACGTCCATAGCTCCTAACGTCGCACTTTATGGCGCAAAGTTCGAACGTAGAAAGTTTTGAGCAAGTACGTTCAGTCATTTCACGGTAGTAGACGCGATTCCTCTGCATACAGATGAGCCAAAAGTATGAAACTTTCTGCTGAAAGGATTTTCGTCCTTGAGCCACCGAACTTTTGTGATACTTGATTTACAACGCAAAATTTAAATACATTTTAAGGAAATTATATCTAGAACTCCTACTCTAACTATTTAACACTTGCTATAAACGAAAGTAATGTCTAGAGCTCCTGCTATAACTATAGAAATACCACTTGCTATAAACGGAAGTAATGTACCTTAATTTTGGTACCCTCCTTTCTCATCCCTCTGTATCTCTTGAACAATTAATTGCCTCAGTTTCTGATTCAGACGCCTGGACGATGCAGCGAGTAATACTCTGTTACGCAGATCACGAAGAGAAAATAGAAACCAGGGGTCCCCTTTTTAAAAATTAATCAAATTGGACGAAAGCAATTCCGTGGAACGTCTACGTTGATCCCGTTGTTGCGTAACGGACGCCGCAACATCGATAACTTTTTACTCGACACGAGAACCAGATTCCTGAGCTCGTCTTTTAATTAAATTTATTCGATTCGTATGGAAAACTACAGTTCGCCAATTATTCTCGTGTGTAAAAAATAACGGTAACTCAAATCGGTCGCTTTGCGTCAGTCGAACGTTTATTAATTCTAAGAATAAAGAGTCGACATACATACGATTCCTTTCGAAGTAACAGTTATCGAGGTTTTCAAAGGTGTTCCATGTTTTGAATTAAAATTGTGCATCTTTATACGTATAGTCCTAATAACCAGAGATTGCAAACGGAGCCCTGGGTCTTCTGGGACCCCTGAACCCCCTCTACTGGTCTCTGCGTACCTCAGTTGACCTCCTGATACTACTAACAGCGTATAATGATTTTTACTTCCTTCTTCTTGCTTCTGCCAACCTCTGCTGGCCCCTACCACAGTGCTCGCTCTTGTCTTTCTCGCAAGCGCTCGATCGAGCCCCCTATACGCTCTTCGACCGACTTCTAAACGGGCCATTCGAGCACGGACCAGCCTAGAACTCGTATTTACTCGTATTTTTCTAGTAATATATTTGTATTGCATCAAGAAGTATCGACTGAATAACAAAATAAATATACAGCACCAAAGAAAGGTTTTACTAACCCAACCTCGACAACACACCCGGTAGAAATTTGTCAGTTACGAGTTCAAAGGCCCCGTCAATAATCGCGAAACAAGGTCGAGCAGAATTTTTTTTATCGAACAGGTTATTCGAAAAAATAGGTTATTAACGCGTTTCTCTTTGCCGAGTAAAACGAACCGGGAAAATAACAGAGGACGTAAAAATGCAGTAAGGAATGCGGTCGATGGTTGTACGAAATCGACGAATATATTTATGAGGGGCCAATTAAGAATACATCCGGTTTCTGCTGGAAGTATCTCGTGACAACCATATTGGTTCTGGTACTGGTCTTCGATTACTGGAAATCATTTTTAACAGGCGGTACTTCCAAACCATTCGAAGTCCCTAATTGGACTCCATGGCAAACCATTTATGGGGTACAACGATATTCGTAATTAGCAATACTATAGAGTCATACTACGATATAGTAGTAGAGTAAAGTAGAGGAATATGTTATGATAGCATAATTGTGCGACATAATAGTAGTATAGCAGTATAGAGCAGTATTACTATACATATAGTAGTATAGAATAATGCTCTTGACTCATAATACGATATAGCAATAGAGTAGTATGATATAATAGTATAGTCGTACAGTGCAATAGTAGTACAACAGTATAGAGCATTATTATAGAGCAGTAGAACTATGTAGTAGCGTAGAGCACAACTAGAGGGGTGTGGAACAGTATAGGATGGTAGTATACACTGATAAAACAGTAATACAGGGTAGTAACAATAATATATCACAGTAATATAGCAGTATAGAGTAATATATAGTAGTACTCTATATTATTTCAGTAGAGTATGATACTATATAGTGACACAATAATAGTATGGCGTGCTTGTGCGACAATATATCATAGTACAACGTTTCTGCTTAACGTAAAAACAAATGGGGTCGATTTGGACAAAGGCAAGTGCCCTTGAACTGTCCTGGAATCCACCATGCATCGATTTTCCTCTATGAAATAACAATGATTCCGTCAACCTCCATCACCACTCTACCTTCAATTCCACCTTCTTTCCGGGGCGTATTAGGTGAAAGATTAAAGCGAGGCAACCGGGTGAAATCATCGTTTGGGGGGGCAATCGAACGGAACCATAAATCAAAGAAGTCGATCCACCTAACCTAACCCCGTCGGAAAAACGATACGGAGCGTTGCTACGCGGAAAACTCGCGGGATGCTGTGCGACGAAAGAAACTAGAGATGAACAGGGAGGGGACCTCGGGGAGACCTTGCATCTACGAGTTAAACGACGCGAACCGAATTCGACACTTCTCGACAGAAACCGAGGACGTTCGGCTCTTCTTTCGAGGGAAGGATAGAATTACACCTAGGAGGATGAACCGGAGCGGCGGAGGGTTGTTTCACCCGCGAAACGTACCCAGAATTGGACGGAAAAGAGTATTATTATGGAACGTCTCGGAGAATCTCGATTACGCGTTGGCTTTGAACGACTCAGTGAACTCGATCAAGGGATATGCATTTCTCATCGAATTTTTTTTGTAATATATAGTATCAAAAACTACGTCATATTTGACTTTTAAGAATTAAATAGGGTTATGGTTAAATTATAGGGCGGTTGTGCTCTATAATGTTGCTCTAGCCACTATATTTGAATATGGGCCTCTAATTTATAGCTATCTCCTTGCATCTATAATGGTGTCTTAGTGTCTAACAGTAGCTACAGAAATAGACCCGTATTAATATTTATCCTATGCAAATGAGGCAGTCGATTGCATTCCATGCGTTAGCATCGACGATGTATGGCCACGGTAGCCGCGATTGTACCTATCATAATAATTATTCCGCACTACGATAGGTCAGCCACTGTTACCCAAGAGATTTGGCCTATACGAGCAACCATGAATCATTCTCATGGTGGTTATTACAGTGGATGCATGGCTATACTAAAATTGAAGTCATCTGAAGGCTTCTGAAAGAATGCCTGGAGTAAATCCTATTCACCCAATATTATTCAGTGTCCTAGAAGATGATAATAATAGGGTGCAACTATAGGGGACGACTCCAAAATCTGAATAACACTAGCTCCTTTAAGGGACAAGTTAGCGATCCTCATAATCGTTAGAGATTTAGTAGAATGCAACAACTATGACGACTATAATTTCAGACCAAGGACTCCCCAGTCTGACACGCTCCTTAAAGCCGCTGGTTTAACGGTATCTCGAATTGTTGCACCCTCAAGTGAATTAGTGTCGGGATAGAGACATTCCAAACCAACGCTTAATCTGCTCGCTTACTCGATATGGGAGACTTCGATCGATATTCGATCAGCAGTGCAAGCTTCAAATTTCATTTTTAAAAATAACTCAATCTTCTAGACAATTCAAGGACCAAATACGACTATACATAAATTACTATATTTTTTTATCAACGGACAGCAGTTCTAACAAAAGAGGCTCCAAGAATACATAAAAATCAGAAGATCGCAACAAAAACGTTTTCAAACCTAACCCAGACCAACTCAAACGATAGAAAACCAGCTCCAGTGGATGCTTTGTGCACCGAACGGCGTTTCCTCGAATCCCTGAGACAAAAGAAACGTTCGTTCCTCATTTAAATTTCAAACAAAATTGGTAATCAATTTTTTCTTCGGTCATCAAAACAGTAAAAAGTCGCCTTTCACGCCACGAAAGATTAATTCGTTTGACATAATATTTACAGGCCAGAGGACGGGCAAGGACGCGCGTAAGGAAACACGAGGGAGATGTTCTCGAGCGCGTGGACGCGTCCGTCGTACGGAGGCGCGCAGAAGCGTCCGTCGACCGGCGTCGTAGGTCGCGTCGGTGGCATCCTCAGTCGTGATTCGCGCGGCGCCCGTGACGGTTCGACGGTCCCCTGTCCGACTCGTAATTTGAAAAATCACCAGGTGTCATCGAATCCCCGTGTCACCACGCCCAACAACAACAGCGTTCCGTTTTCGCGAAACTGAGAAACCAGTTCGCGTGGAAACCGGTAGCCGCGTGCCCTGGCCCTTAAATGGACCGAACGAGTTGTCTCGCCCCTCCCGAGGACCGTCATCCTTCGTCCACCGAACGATCCTTCAATCAGTGTCCGAGATAATATGATCAATCGATGACTATCCGCGCGGGCAAACAATCGACATGATCGAAGGCGAGATAGAAGTCACCGCTATGGACCTGCTAGGCACGCTGAGCACCGAGCTGAGCAACGAGTCCTACCTCGCCATCCAGAACTTCTCCAACCATCACAACAGGCTCGAGGACCCGTCGAAGAAGGTCCAACAGATGCCTTCTCGCAGAGACTCGCTCTACATAGTCGTCCCAGTGACCATCATCTACGTGTCGATCTTCGTGACCGGTCTGATCGGCAACATCAGCACGTGCATCGTGATCGCGCGCAACAAGTCGATGCACACGGCGACCAACTACTATTTGTTCAGTCTGGCGGTGTCGGACCTGTTGCTGCTGGTCTCCGGCCTGCCAGGGGAGATCTACTTCGTCTGGTGCAAGTACTGCTACATATTCAGCGAGAGATTCTGCATTTTGCGTGGCCTGGCGGCGGAGACGTCGACCAACGCGTCGGTGCTCACCATCACCGCATTCACCATAGAGAGATACGTGGCCATTTGTCATCCCTTCCTCGCCCACACCATGTCCAAGCTGTCCAGGGTGGTAAAGCTGATCCTGATCGTGTGGCTGGTGGCACTGTCGTTCGCGCTGCCCCAGGCCCTACAGTTCGGCCTCGTCGAACACGAGATAGACCCTACTATGGTGATATGCACCTTGAAGAGGACCTTGGTGAGGTACTCGTTCCAGCTGTCCACCATATTCTTCCTCGTGTTGCCTATGAGCCTAATCACCGTGCTCTACATCCTCATCGGGCTGAAGCTCAGGAAGTCGAACATGATGAAGAGGAGACCTGGCAGGGAGGAGGGCGGAAGCTGCAAGCATCATCCTGGAAGGTCGTCCAGGAGGGTCGTGAAGATGCTCGGTGAGTTGCAAAAGCTTTACCAGATTTGGCTGGCGAATTTGTTCTCGATTAGGCGTCGAAACTGTATTGTCTCGATATAAGACCGAAATTTAGGTCCATTATGAAAGTTACTCGGAATAAGAAGTCATCGAAACTGTTTTATAACTGTTTTCGAGCACTGGTTTGTGTAGGTTAATGAGGATATAGGAACCTCGACACTGTTCACTGATTTCGCAATCAACTTTTAAGCAGTTCTTCCACTCATCCCCCTACCATTTTTAAATTAAGAAGTTTTTAAGTTTCTTTAAGATAATGAAGCAGTATGAAAGCTGATTGTCGAAGCAAGAGTGTTAGAAAACTTTTTTTTAGTTTTATATTCTTTTTTTTAAATATTTCGAACATCGTAAATCGTTGCTAAATTACAGTAACAACCCCTTTAAACTTGACTTTGTCAATCCTTTCCTTCTTCGTATTCATTAAAAGAAATTTTTGTTCTGTTTTGAGTGTTATCCTACACACAAAAGGTAATCCCTTTTGATCTCAAAAAGCTATTAAAAAATCGAATGTCCAGGAAAATCCTGGGATTATACACAGTGTATTTTTTAACATTGACTCCGATTTTTTAGAAATTTTTACCAAAAAACATTTCGAACAAAAACTGATGGACTTTTGAATACTCCAGGATATTAAAAATTTCCATAAAAAGTCAAGTTTCTTCTCTGTTCATATACAACCCCCTTAAAAGAGATGGAAAACCTGTTTCTTTTCCTCGAGAATTTCTCTACCGCAAGGGAACCAATGGAAAACATGAAATTCGCTTTGTAAATTGTGAGAATGGTACTAAAGTTCATTACTTCCTTCGTTTGTACGTTATTATTAAATGGTAATCATTTGCCTTGGAATCGGGCCTCTGGTTCCTCGACGATGGTTAGGTAAACACGATCGTTTTCATGAGATATTGCCCAAAAATGAATATTTTTTTAATACACGACCTCTCGGAAATTCTGTGTTTTATTCAGCAAGAATGGAAGGCGAATTTCTGAAAGACAGTAGCGGAATATTAAATCCCCAAAGACGCTACCGGTTCTGAGTTCGAACGTGCCCCTTAAACGAAACCGAAAACAGCATAGTTCCATGCAAATTCAGTATTTCCAACGTAAATATTTTTTTTATACAAAATTAAATATTTCGAAGATGGTCGTCTCTCTCTGCCGAAAAGTAGTTTTTGGGAATTTATTCCGAAGTGGTACGATCGATAAAAAAAGAATTATATACTGCTCCATCAACCAGAAAGATTAACATTTTATTCCCGTTCATTTTTATGCTCGAAACGTATAAAATTTTTGCATCCCGCTATCCAATTTTGAACCATGATACGTAGGAATGTTTTGCATCGTTGTTACGAACAAAATTTTTTGTTTTATTTATTAAATTTTATGTACGATCGAAGTGGTGAGGTTAACGATTGATTTTTAAATATGGCGCCCTGTCAGGTTTCAGAATCATGGCGCCATTAACTTACTAGCTTTGCTCCAAAATATTTCACGCAGTTTCTACCACAAAATTAACACTAATAATTACACAGAAATAGGCATGGACATTATATAGCATTTGATCGCCAAACCTAATTCCTTTCTCCGTAGATATAACCAGGGACTGTAATTACAGCTATCTGTTTGCTTTGTTTCAAAATAACTAACAGCGTATATAAACGCCACAGATAATCTCGGCGACCTTTAAAGCGCATCGAAACTTTAATGGGCCGATTACGCGATTTATGACACCGTGATGCAGCAATAGTCGCAGATGGGAATCGACATTCTTAACACCAACAGCCATAATTAATGTGTACTAATTGATTACAATATAAATGTTATCCACGAGCAACTGTATCAGGAAGCTTTAGCAAATTCTTCGTCAATTTAATGACTTCGTTTCGGTGTCGTTCGACGAATCTGTGCGTCATTAATAAATTCGACTGCACTTTGAACCCTTACTAAAATAAAACTGCATAAATGAGTCGAAAATTTATTCTTAAGAAACGTCTTTCTGGTTGGTATATTGCACAACCGTATTTTATGTTCCAAGACCACGAAACGAACGGCCATTTGCAATGGATGAAACATGAAAATGGGGGTCTAAGACTTTATGGCTATTTACAACATTTTTTAAAGATTCTCCACCTTTTAAAAATACTTTATTTGAAAAATATCGTTTTTATTTTTCCTCCTGTGGCCCCACCATGATGGTGACGGAAGAAACAAAGTAAAATAGTTCATTTACGCTAGAAAGTAACGTTCTGTAGACTGCGCGAACATTATGTTCATCGAATTGCTTTTATGTTGCAATATAGTCTACTCTACGCAGGATGAGATACCGTCGCTATTTCAGTATACTGTTTGAATAGCGCTGTATATACTTAAGCTTCTATTACAAACAACGATCAACCACGATTTACGAATATTGATGTTCCGCTAGTTTAAACTGGTTCATAAGGCAACAAACAGAGATTGTTTCGGTCGATTTGAGAAATTTCAATCGAGAGATAATAAAATGTCTCCATCTTCGTTAATTTTAATATTCCTTTTGTAAAATCAGATTTGAAAAACGTGTTTCTTTTGTAACTGATATCCGCCATCTTGAATCCATCATTTCTTTCTATTTGAACGATGATGTTCTCATTTCTTGGGCATTCCAAAAACGAAGGCAGGGAATTTCTATATAAATATTTCATTCTATGTATAAAAAATAGACTTTAATCCCATCCAGCCTTCAATGACTCCTATCTGAGGACTTAACAGATTTAAGTAGACTTCTCTAGGACGAAAAACAAATATAGCTAACCTATTTCTCTCTAGTAAAAAGTTAAAAGCCCTCGGTATATTCCTCTACATCCTTGACCAGAGTTAATCCATACCTAACAGGACCACTAGTCACTTCAGCAAACTTTAACATGATTGTCTCCTTCGTCTAGACCTGGTAGCTCCAATAGTTACTTCACGTAATTCTACCATAAGTATTAGCTACTTCATCTGGACTTGATACGATCATTAGACACTTAATATAGACCTTATATAGAAATTAGCTACCTTTCCTAGACCTAACACCGATCGTCTACCTCATTAAGACCTAAAACGATGTGGTGTAGACTGGATTTAATCGTTAGTTACCTAGTCTAGACACAGCCATTAGCTACCTCGTGTAGACGTACCCTAATTAGACACACTGAAAGTCATTAGCTAATATTTTCCAGTCGTACCCGAGTCCTTCGGAGCATGATAAACGAGAATTTCAGTTAGCATTACTCTACCTCGATCGGTTCCGTAGGTCCTGGATGAAGGATCTCGATAATTCATTAGCAAATATATCATTAAATTTGAGACCCACGACTCCGTCGAAACAGTAGCAAAACACTGTCGCGGGTGCTCGTTTATCATGGTCCTAAGAAACGTATACGAAGCAGAACAGTGCTGGTGACGTTCTCAAAAATTACATTAGTCGCATCGATCGTGACGCGACTGCATTTACGTCCACGAGGGTAGCTAACGCGACTGTTGGTTGCCAGACCTCTTTTTTTTATGGTGCACCCTGACCACGTGATAGAGTCTCGTCGAACCTTGTACCAACCAAAAATCAGATAATGGCCTCAAATGCGGTGTTAGAACCCTGGCAACCGCCAAGATACAACACAGAATCGCTATGCTTTGAAAAAGCTCAATTTGCCCCCTGATTAGAACAACCCCCCACATCATCTCCACCTAACGTCATTGTACAATTATGATTCCTAAGAAGTCAGAGGCCCATAGTCACCAGGTCTAATGATCACACGACTATTCGTTACTTAGATGAAGGGGGGGTCAATAACTATGTCACCTGAATCAAATGTGACTCTGATTAAGACCTAATTTAGCTATTAGCAATGTAATATAAATGTAGAATGACCACGTGCTACTTAGTTTAGATCAAATTTGCCTAATATAAGTAGACTCTAACAACCCGCCTGGTACATACTTAAACTAACCTCACCCTAAACGTGATCCAGCCCTACTCAAACGATACACGTAGTATATCAGTTTCGGTACAGCTTTGCCTGTCGGTATGAAAATCACACCAGTATTAACTCCCTGGGTAAAGCTCTTACCCAGAAAATCGTTCATCATCCCTTCAGATAACACCTTGTGACAACCTCCTGCATTCACTATCACAGAGCTATCGAACCAATCTTCTTCCCGTACATTCTAGCTCCACCGTCGACTCCTGCGTGTTCAGTGTTCTGAAATCTAAGTCAAGGCTTTAGGTTTTAGAGCAACCTATTGATGAGTCCATTTAGCAGAAACAAGACGAGACGACCGTCTCGTTTCCACCCCCTGTCCTCCCAGCGCCATAATCCCTTCCTGCCGCCCCTGTCGCGTGGAAAGACCTCGTTCGAATAGGTAGACCAAAACCAGGCTACCTAAGTGAAAAGTTCAAGGGGATGTAACGAAGGGGAAAAGTTCTCCCTGCATAGCCAGCAATTACCAACTGACTCTGTCACCATATCCTTCACTGAGTTTCTCATTAATAATAAGATTACCGCGATTACTAATTATACGACACTCTGGTTTCTTTTTAATTAAAAATTCCTCCTTCCTCTGTCGTGTATGTTAATTAAACATAATAGAATCAATAATTTCTGTTGAAATTTTCGAAGCTTACGTTATTTTAAACCTCTGCAATTTGACAAATGAGATTCAACAGTCTTTTTCAGGAATTGAAAAATCTTTATGTAAAATTTTTATGCTCTATATATTATAAATAATCGTTAAGTATAGTTATTTTACCAAGGCAATGGCAATTACAAGAGGTTTCAGGCCACTAAGATAAATAAAAACTCATAAGGGGGCCACGAGCATCGAAAAAGTTTGAGAAACAATGGCCTAATCTATAGTTTCTCGTTTTCCACCAACTTTTTTTTATCTCCTACTATTTATCTGTTCTCGAACAGGTTTTGGCAAACTTGTTTCAAGAAGGGCCGGATAGTAAATGTTTTATTTGTCTTGCGTGCCACGGGGTAAAATCGAACATAACGTACACATACACGGGGTGTGCTAAAATTAATGGCCCTTGCTTCTGACTGCGTATAACATTCGCCAAAGTAAGAATCAAGAAAAAAACATTTGATTCTATCAAAGAATAATACGCGTCTCATAATTTGTAACAATTTCCACTGCAATTAAACGTACTAAGCGCCATCCAGAACGAGGGAGAGTCACTGTCGAAAATTCTGACAACAGATCATTCGAAAACTAATGAAACGAAATCCGAGGGTTACGATGGGGAAGATTAGCCGTGAAACCGGAAGAAGTGATCGATCACTTCGACAAGTGGTGAAAAATGGCCTCGAACTTCGCCCCCATAAACGTCAAAAGCGTGAACTCCTCGGCCAGGAAGATGCTGATGGGATGTAATGGATGACAATCCACAAAATGAGAGAATCAAGGATTCCAAAATCTCTGAACCATCTGCAATTGTATCAATTCATTTTGATTTTGTTTTTATTTATCGATCGTCATATCTCTGAGCAAACTGTTGCTCGAATAATGGTGTAAAAATGTCTGGCTTGATTTAAAGCCAAGTCGAAGGAAACCAGTTACCGTTAAGCCTATAAAAATTCACGATGAAAAATGTGTAATATAGGAAAAACCACACATTTCCCGCGTGATGATAGCTCATCGTTAATATTCCCCGGTCATTTGTCAACTTTTCCCAGACTATCATCAACAGGTGATGAATGCACGGTCCGAAGACTAGACCGATACGAGATTTAATCATCGAGATATTGCAATTTCGTAACATTATGGTCAATAATGCGAGGTTACGAAACTTGGATCACTCCCACGCGACCTATCGATTCTCCATATCGTTTGATTTTGGCGCCCTTGTGAGGTGCTTGCAAAGCAAGAATTTCTAACCTATAACTTTCACCCATGGGAAAAATTTTAATGGGGGATTCTAGAGGCCAAAATAAGACGAAAATCAAGAACATCAATTTCTTGATTGAGGCGTCGTTAAAAAGTTATTAAAAAATTTCAAATCATTTTGAAAAAATTATGTTTGGTTGCGGGGGTCAATTATAAGCATTTTTGGTGAATAGACATAACTTCGAAATCGTACCCACTTTCGAGAAAAAAATTCTAGAAGGTGTGAAATTTTTCGACGAAAAAGAAAAATTTCAAATCGTTCTAAAAAAAATATTTTTAGTTACAGGAGTCGATTATAAGCATTTTTAGTGAATAGACATACCCCCGAAATCCTACGCAGTTTCGAGAAAAAAATTCGAGAAGGTGTGAAATTTTTCGGCGAAATTAAAATATTTCAAATCATTCTGAAAAAAATATTGTTAGCTAGGGGGGTAAATTACAATCATTTTTTGTGAATAGACATACCCCCGAAATCCTACCCACTTTCGAGAAAAAAATTCGAGAAGGTGTGAAATATTTCGGCGAAATTAAAATATTTCAAATTGTTCTGAAAAAAATATTGTTAGCTAGGGGAGTCAATTAGAATCATTTTTGGTCAATACACATACCCCCGAAATCTTACCCACTTTCGAGAAAAAAATTCGAGAAGGTGTGAAATTTTTCGGCGAAATTAAAATATTTCAAATCGTTCTGAAAAAAATATTGTTAGCTAGGGGGGTAAATTACAATCATTTTTTGTGAATAGACATACCCCCGAAATCCTACCCACTTTCGAGAAAAAAATTCGAGAAGGTGTGAAATTTTTCGACGAAATTAAAATATTTCAAATCGTTCTGAAAAAAATATTATTAGCTAGGGGGGTCAATTACAATCATTTTTGGTCAATACACATACCCTCGAAATCCTACCCACTTTCGAGAAAAAAATTCGAGAAGGTGTGAAATTTTTCGACGAAATTAAAATATTTCAAATCGTTCTGAAAAAAATATTATTAGCTAGGGGGGTCAATTACAATTATTTTTGGTCAATACACATACCCCCGAAATCCTACCCACTTTCGAGAAAAAAATTCGAGAAGGTGTGAAATTTTTCGATGAAATTAAAATATTTTAAATCGTTCTGAAAAAAATATTATTAGTTAGGGGGGTCAATTACAATCATTTTTTGTGAATAGCCATACCCCCGAAATCCTGCACATTTTCGAGAAAAAAATTCCGTACGAACGGAACTTTAAACGTTAACAACTTTTTAACGAAGCTTCCATCAACAAATTAATATTCTTGATTTTCGTCTTATTTCGGCCTCTAGAACCCCTCGGGGTGGCCAAACACCCTGTATATTTTCACCAATATGAGTTGCCACTGACATAACACATTTCTTACTGTCTTTTTGTGGAAACGTAACCGGAAAAGACCTGCAGTTAATTTCGTTTGAGCGAAGAAAACCACCTTTAATTATTCACCCTGCAAGCACGTGGAAAGCCTTCACAAAGTATAAATCTCTCCTTAATTGCTTCGTTAATTACCACTGAAGCTATCGTGGCAGAAAATTTAAGCAAACATTCCCTTAACTTTGTAGAATATTGTTTTTCAAAGTGGGGGGAATCGAAACACGAAATATATTTTGTACAAACCTCACTTTCGTCATTTTTTAAATCAATACTATTCAAAAATTAATAATAGCAAACGTTGTTTAATTTAATCTCGACGAAGAAACGTTGAAAATTATCTAGAAGTTATTGGACAGAAAAGGCTTTTACAGCAAGGAATAAAATTGTTTTAATTAGTCCGTTGGACGTGGAACTTTAAAGTTCAAGGGAAAAGATTAGGTTAAGAACAACGTGTAGCTGCATCTCGAAAAGAATTCTTTGGATTTTTTCTGGAAGGCATCTGGAAATTATATTCATAAATCTCGCGGTAACTTAAACAAATCACGGTAGGAAAATACTTGGCTTAAACCCTAAACCAGGGACTCTCGATCTTGTTAAAAAAAGAATTAATAACAAAAGTACCTCAGTCTCTATAAAAGAAACATTTAATGGCTATTAAAACCTGGAGCATTACTTTTTAAGATGTTCTTTCTTTTATGGAAGTAAGTTACTTTCTTAAATTAAAAAACCGTCCTCGGCCTTGATTATTAATGAACTACTCGGTAAGGCATTGATTATTATCGTTTACTTTCAACGCCATTTGAGCTGTTTACACTTCATACTTATATGGAAGTTCCTGCTGAATAATACGCCACTCGGTGAAATTATCTGAAAGCTGTGACTTTCGTAGCAGTAACCTAAAATAGATTCTTGCTAGAGATTGATCAAAATAATATTTTACTGGTCGTAAACTATAGAAGCAGACGTTAATAATGGCTGTTAGAAAACATATTTCCCATCTAGTACGTCAAGAATCTTTAAAGTCACTGAGTGATTTGCTTTTGCAACATTTCGTTCGCAACGCTGTGCACGAAATGCCATTAATATTAGCGTCGCTTCGACGCACGTTGAGTGCAATATCTTGGCATTTGGTAAACTCCGATGCTTGAATAGTTAAATTTAGTGAAATGGATGGTAATTTATGCCTTCTATCGCGATCGAAATGTATGGCTAGATGATTTAATGCAACAATTCCATCACATAGTTTCGAGAATCCATTTTGTAGTTGTGACGTCGCCTCCCGTGCTCGCCACCAGAGGGGTCGCGCTCTCGCAAGCGCTCGACCGACCCCTCCGTTGCTATATATACACTCCTCGAACGTAGAAAGAACATAGATATATACTACATTCAAAAATAAGATTCTAAGTTCTATTGAACCGGTGCTTTGGACCAATCACAACCATGTCAATAAATCCAGTCACTCCGTATAATTTCTTGAGGTTATGTTTCCTTGACATCAATTAGAACCGTTAAACTGCTACTAATTGCTCGTCCTTGACTCCACAGTGAAAGCATTTGCACCCGAAGAATATTCAATCAACTAAATCACGTTAACTCTGTTGCAGTCGCGGTGGTGATAGCATTCTTCGTCTGCTGGGCGCCGTTTCACGTGCAACGACTGGTCTACATCTACGGCACGAAACCAGACCGCATATCCTCCAACAGCATATGGATAGAGAACTTCCATCTTCTCATGACCTACATATCTGGCGTTTTCTACTACGTGTCCACGACGATTAACCCTATTCTCTACAACATCATGTCCAACAAATTCCGCGTTGCTTTCATGGTGAGTAACGTCGTCTCCCCGTGGGTGGAACTCGAAAGGAAGCGCAGTGGAAGAGATATACAGCGACCTCGTTAAGAGCAGCGAGGTGCAAATACCGGGTAGCACACGCTTGAGTGACGGAAGCTAAGGGTCCACGAATTTTATGTGCTATTTCTAGTCGCTGCACAGATTTACTTTGTACCACTCGCTGCACTTTATGGCGGAGCCAACGAGAGATACGACAATGGAAGCCTATTTGTTCCGTCGTTGGTGAACTTAACCCCCTCCGATTGGGTAGCATCCATTGATTAAAACAGTATCTTTCGTTCACTCTACCACGAGTTAAAAGAAAATTAATATACCCACCTAGTCCTATGCGATAATAGAAGCAAGGTGGTATGAGATTTCTACTAACCAAACCCTCCATAGTGGCTATTCTCAAGTATGCAATAAGGAGACTCTGGGAATCCCAAAGGACATGTGATACTTCCCTCCCCATAATTTAGCCTCATATTTCGTTATCCCTGATCACTGTTAGGACCCCATGATGGCCCAAAGCTAATGCTTCAAGGACTTTGGAGTCCATTATGGAAATCCCCTTCTTTATTACGTGGAGCAAATCTTCTTCAGACACTTTACCTCCCTGAAGTGAGGAGGCAAAGTAGTGTCTAACTTTTATCTACTAAAATCCTCAGTCATCGTCCTCGAACATGTAAGGGGGAATCCCGGAAACTCCTACACTTTTCCCCTCATCTCGACAGTGCGTGATCTCTGTGCAATAGCAACGCGAGCGAGGAAGAACCCTAATCGATCCTTCGCCCGCCGCGTAGCCAACCTCTCGATCGACCACCCCGCCGTTCCAACCCACGTACCAACGAGCTGTAATTTTGTTTTTTCAGGAAACACTGTGGAAGAGGTGCAGGCTGCCAGGTCTGCCGCTTCGAAACGGCCAACGTTCCTACTCCAGTCTATCCAAATCCCAGCCGAGGATGATGGGCTCCAGGACAGCTGCTACAGCAGGCACTGCGTTGCCTCACGAGAGCACGGATTGTTCCGGGAATTCTGGCCGGGACGAAAGCCCGAAGCAGACCACCTCGTTGATGGAACAGGCGGCGACGAAGGCTCAGAAAACCGAGAAGAAACAGACGGAATCGAACGGTAGGGAGATCAGAGACACGAAGATAGTCGATGACGTCCATAACAAGGGCTCTTTCAAGGATCAGATGAACGGGGATTCTAGGAGGCCTGTGTCAGCAAAATACACGACGGTGAAAGTATCGAACGTCGACGGTTCCGGAAAGAAATGGTGGCGACTGTTAAAGTGGTATCCTGGTCTCGAATCTCTGAAGCTTGCCAGGAGGACCACCTACGCAGTACCGGAAAATCGCATTCTGGAGAACAACGAGCTCCGACGGGAGGAATTCTCGATGACCATGTGCAATGTGCACGAGGCGAACGACGAGAGGCCCGCTTGAAGGGCGATCCGTGGTCTAAAGAACAGGTTTAATTAGTAACGAACGAGCAAGGTTTAGTACTACATACGTGACACGAGAACAGTAATGAACAGTAATGAAGTCTCGCGTTTGACGCGGTACTAAACGACCCACTCGTTTGATGTGAAACGATGCAAAGAGGACATTGTAAACTGGGCTAACGTCTCGAGTGAAATGACCGAACCATCAGAGAGGAAATGTAGGAGATCCTTGCGTTTCATTTTTCAGTGTGAATAACTAGACTATCGAGTCTGCTGTATATTTGACAAATTTAAGCCTGTCCAAGTGACTCTGACATGGTAGAGATTCAGCCCCAATTCCGCCTTACCCTAGCCTAACTAAGCGTAGAGAGTATAATCGACCTAACCACATCCAACCCAGATTTAACCATACATTAGTTTAAGTTGTATTTAAGAATCCAAATCAAACTCAGAGCTGACCTTACTCCTTGGACTCGCCAACCATAACCTAAAACTCAACATGGAGGTAAAGCAATAGAGCAATCGTTTCAAAACATTCTTGATTCCCTAAACTGATCCCTAGAGCAGCTATTCTATAAATATCGAAAAAGAAAGATGTCTCGATGCTAACAAAAAATATTAAAAGGTTAAATTCAAGAAGTAGAGTCAAAGAATTCTATCACAGCGCTGTCCTCCCACCCCAAAGGGTAGAATCGCTTTGCGAATTAATGGGATTAGAGGTTAGTCCCGCCTCGACGTTGTCGAAAACTTTGTCTTTTTGCGAGGACGTGACGCCAACCGTAAAACGCGTTAATCCGAATAAATTGCGGGTAATCACGAACCCGTAGTGTACATTGAAAGTTTTAACGGAGCAATTCCTGGGGGTTTAGCCTTGGACCGATTCGACACCAACAAGACTGATCCTTATTAATCATAATTATTACGAAAAAAGTGAATCCTGTTCGCTGAGTTTTCAATGATCGTCCAAAAACAGACGAAGCTCCCTGGTTTTAAAGTCGCTGACACGTAGACACGTGACATGCTCAGTCAGTTTGACGCCTAGGGCAACCCTTAGGGCGAACACATGAGGCCACAAATGAAACAGAATATGATACATTTCTCCTGCCAGATCCGGTAGAATAATTGTATTTCATCGTTTCTCCGACGGAAGCGCTAATAGTAGAGGAGGACTTTTTTGGTCCAGTGAACGTATCGACAACAAAATGGAGCCTCATATGATGTGTAAGTATGCTTCCTCCCTCGTAAAACATGGAAATTTCGAATCATGTATCGTATATGAGTAGCCAATAAATTGAATAGAGGTACGAGAAATGCGAGGAGTATAAATCATGGTTATAAATCGCTTGGGAATATATTCGTATCAGGTTCACAGTGACGCGCGTTGATCATAGATTTCCGTACCCTTTACTGAACCGTACGAATTCGAGATAAGAAAGCCCGTTGCTTTCTACACTGACAAACGATATATTCTATATATATATATACAAGCACACACACAAAATTTGTTAAACACAAAGTGTATCGAGTCCTCACTGACGGCCATTTTATCCCGACTGCTGGCAACTCTGCCCACAGTTTATAAAGGACCGACAGGACACGTAAGTTGAACTTGTCGAACTCACATACACGTGAGTTAACCTAAATCAGATCAAACTGAAATCTACTCGAGAACTCGCATAGGGATTAGTGAGTCGTTATTTAATTGTATCCCGTAAGAGGAGAAAATGTACATAAAATAATTGGAAATCTGATTTCTAGATTAAGTTTAATCTTTGATAGTTGTTAATGGTACCCAGCACACGTTATTGACGTAGAGAATATTTTATGTACGTCTCTGTATGTTGCTAAAATAGAAATGTGTATATCCGTCGAACGACAATGGAGAACTGTCGATCTTATTGGAGTCATAGATATCATCGCCATGCTACTGTGGAGAAATCCTACGCGGATCATCGGAAGCAATCTGGAGAATGTGATATTATTTATTGTGTAATTGTTAGAAATGTATAATATCGTATGTAATTATCTTAAACGTAACTATTTGCTTAGATTCATTCTACGGCCCCTCGTTTGCGTTGTTTGTAAGTCGATGTATTTTCAGTAATAATATTTTTGATAAACATAGACAAGAGTTGAAATTTACTATCATCGTCGTTGCACCTTTTACGCAGGATGTCCCAAAATGATTAATAAACAGTGTCCAAAGCTTCTTACTACATTATAGTAACTACAGTAGTGTCAGCATAAGTTAAAGAAAGTGTGACCCATCGGTGGTACATGATTTGCACAGCCATCTACGGCAAAACGCCCAAGTTTGTCGCGGATAGTTTGTTATCTCCAACGATAGATGGCGCTTATTTACCGACCTCAAACCCCCTGGTGTTAAAACGCCCAAGTTTGTCGTGGAATAGTTCTTTATCTCCAACGCTAGATGGCGCCTATTTCCCGACATCACACCCTCTGGTGCTAAAACGCCCAAGTTTGTCGAGAAATCCATCTAGCGTGGACGATACGAACTATTCCACGACAAACTTGGGCGTTTTAGCACCAGAGGGTTCGAGGTCAGGAAATATGCGCCATCTAACGTTGAAGATAACGAACTATTCCACGACAAACTTGGGCGTTTTGCCGTGGATGGCTGTGCAAATCATGTACCAACGATGGGTCACACTATCTTTAACTTATGCACTGAGAGCTTCACGGGCAAACTAAACGGATATTTAAGTAGGCAAGAATGCAGTCATTTATGCCGACACTACTGTAGTTATTATAATGTTGTAAGAAGCTTTGGACACTGTTAATTATTCATTTTGGGACATTCTGCTTAAAAGATGCAACGACGATGATAATAAATTTCAACTCTGGTCTATGTTTATCAAAACTATTATTGCTGAAAATACATTGACTTACAAACAACGCCGAGTGCACTGTGGACACGTCTCGTGGGAGTCGAGAGAGAAAGGCTCACACTTCCCTTCTCGCTCTTCAACAACTAATATCCGACCTCCCGTCAACAGATCTCCACTGGCCTCTGCTGACCGTAGTTGACCACTCCTGGAATTTCTGACAACGTATAACGATTACGACTGGCTACTATTAGTCTCCCCCAGCCTCTGCTGACCGCTGCTGACCACTCCTGTTACTTCTGACAACGTATAACAATTACTACATGCTACTGTTCGCCCCTGCTGATCTCTGCTTGCCACTGCATGCCTCTGTTCGTCTCTGCTGACCGCTGCTGACCACCTCTGATACTTCTGACAAGATATAACGCTTACTACTTGCTACTATTCGCCCCTGGTGATCTCTGCTTGCCACTGCTGGACTCTGCTGACCATTGCTTATATTTCTGACAACCTATAACGATTACTACTGACTTCTGCTAACCTCTGTTGGTCTTTGCTGATCTCTGTCATCGTGTGCTTGTCTCTGCTGAACTTTCCTGGCCTCTGCCGAACGCTACTGACCACTGTAGGTATTTCTGATAATGTATAACGATTAATACTTACTACTGCATGCCCCTACAAGTCTCTGCTTGCCTTTGCAGCTTTCTGCTTGCCTGTGCATGCCTTTGCTGGCCTCTGCTGAACACTGCTGACCACCCCTGATGCTTCCGACAACGTATAACGATTACTACTTGTTACTGCTTGCCCCTGCTGGACTCTACTTGCCTCTGCATGCCTCTGCATGCCTCTGCTGGCCTCCGTTGGCCTCTGCTGACCACTGCTGACCACCGCTTATATTTCTGATAACGTACAACGATTACTACGACTCCTGCCTTCCTCTGTTAACCTCTGCCAGCATCTCCCGACCTAAGCTGGTCTCTACCAACATCTCCCGACGTCAGCTGACCATCGCTGACCACTGCTGACCGCTGCAGACAACTTGTGACATGATGTAATATAATATAACATGTTTATATGTATCAAAGTTTTGTATAATGTAAATCTATGACAATAAATGATATAATTTTAAAGTATTCAATGTGTTCTCATCATTTTTTACCGTCCTTTTCCTCTCCAAATCATTCTCCTACCTATAAGATGCGTACCACCTTCTTCGCAAGTTCACCAGCATTTTAGAAATGTTCCGGGAACTTTGGAAATCCGAATTTGACCTTGACCTTGGCCCAGTTTCGAAAGTGGGTCAAGGCCATTCGAAATTTCAGAAATCTTTGGGCCGACTTGGAAATCCGGATGGCCTTGACCCAATTTCGAAAGTGGGTCAAGGCCATTCGAATCTTAGAAAAATTCCGGCCGCTTTGGAAATCCGGATGGCCTTGACCTAATTTCGAAAGTGGGTCAAGGCCATTCGAAATTTCAGAAATCTTCCGGCCAACTTGGAAATCCGGATGGCCTTGACCCAATTTCGAAAGTAGGTCAAGGCCATTCGAAATTTCAGAAATCTTTGGGCCGACTTGGAAATCCGGATGGCCTTGACCCAATTTCGAAAGTAGGTCAAGGCCATTCGAAATTTTAGAAATCTCCGGGCCAACTTGGAAATCCGGATGGCCTTGACCCAATTTCGAAAGTAGGTCAAGGCCATTCGAAATTTTAGAAATCTCCGGGCGCTTTGGGAATCAGGATTTGGCCTTGACCCAGTTTCGAAAGTGGGTCAAGGTCACCGACATTTCAGAAAACGCTCCGGGCACTTTGAAATTCCAGTTTTAAGTAGAGATACGGTTTCTTATAACTAAAGGAATAATGGGGAGAGGAAAAGAAAGGTAAAAGTGACGAGAACACATAGAATTCTTTGCAATTATATTATTTATTGCCATAGATTTACATTATACAAAGTTTTAATACATGTACATCATGTTAGAAGTTGTTAACAAAGGTCAGCGTGGTCAGCAGGGGCCAGCAGAGGTCAGCAGAGGGATGCAGAGGCATGCAGAGACTAGCAGGGGCAAGCAGTAGCAAGTTGTAATCGTTATACACTGCCAGAAGCATCAGGGGTGGTCAGCAGAGGTCAGCAGAGGCTGGGAGATGTTGGCAGATGTCAGCAGAGGGTGGCAGTAGCCAGTAGTAATCGTTGTACGTTGCCAGAAATATAAACGGTGGTCAGCAGTAGTCAGCAGCGGTCAGCAGAGGCCAGCTTAGGCCAAGGGACGCTGGCAGAGGTTAACAGAGGAAGGCAGGAGTCGTAGAAATCGTTGTACGTTGCCAGAAATATAAGCGGTGGTCAGCAGAGGCCAGCAGTGGCAAGCAGAGATCACCAGGGGCGAATAGTAGCAAGTAGTAAGTGTTATATGTTGTCAGAAGCATCAGAGGTGGTCAGCAGCGGTCAGCAGAGACGAGCAGAGGTATGCAGTGGCAAGCAGAGATGAGCAGGGGCGAAGAGTAGCATGTAGTAATTGTTATACGATGTCAGAAGCATCAGGCGTGGTCAGCAGTGTTCAGCAGAGGCCAGCAAAGGCATGCAGAGGCAAGCAGAAACCTGCAAAGACAAGCTGAGACTTGTAGAGGCATGCAGTAGTAAGTATTAATCGTTATACATTATCAGAAATACCTGCAGTGGTCAGTAGCGTTCGGCAGGGGCCAGGAAAGTTCAGCAGAGACAAGCACACGCTGACAGAGATCAGCAAAGACCAACAGAGGTTAGCAGAAGTCAGTAGTAATCGTTATAGGTTGTCAGAAATATAAGCGATGGTCAGCAGAGTCCAGCAGAGGCAAGCAGTAATCAGGAGCAGTCAGTAACAGTCGCTGTATGGTGTCACAAGTTGTCGGGAGTTCTGTACCTTCGTCAGCACTGGTCATCAGAGGCAAATAGAAACCAGGGGTAATTTGCAGAGTTCAGTAATGAACTCTAGAAAAGGCAAGTAAAAATACCTGGGCAGTCGAGATTGCGAATCGTATGCCGTTGACGTGAGGTCCGATTTCAGTTGTTCAAGAGTGAGAAGGCAAATGTGAGCCTGCTTCTCTTAACTCCCATGGGACGTGTCCACGGTGCACTCGGCGCTTCGTCTGGCATCTCTGGTTTATACCAGAGATGACAGATCACGCGAACGTACGTAAGCTTGTAGTGTTTCGGAAAGTCGACAAAGGTAAACTGACTACTCTCCTTCAAGAGTCTCTCAAAGATGCCAGAAAGGCACCGAAGGTGCTCTCTCACATTATGCCAGATCACGCGTACGTGAGCTCGTGGAGGTTCGGAAAGTCGACAAAGGCAAACTGACGCATGCCCTCTTTCTCGATTATAAGTAATAGGAGAAAATGTACATAAAATAATTGGAAATCTGATTTCTAGATCAAGTTTAATCTTTGATAGTTGTTAATGGTACCCAGGACACGTTATTGGCGTAGAGAATATTTTATGTACGTCTCTGTATGTTGCTAAAATAGAAATGTGTATATACGTCGAACCACAATGGAGAACTGTCGATCTTATTGGAGTCATAGATATCATCGCCATGCTACTGTGGAGAAATCCTACGCGGATCATCGGAAGCAATCTGGAGAATGTGATATTATTTATTGTGTAATTGTTAGAAATGTATAATATCGTATGCAATTTTTTCTTAAACGTAACTATTTGCTTAGATTCATTCTGCAGCCCCTCGTTTGCGTTGTTTGTAAGTCGATGTATTTTCAGTAATAATATTTTTGATAAACATAGACCAGAGTTGAAATTTATTATCATCGTCGTTGCACTTTTTAAGCAGGATGTCCCAAAATGATTAACAGTGTCCAAAGCTTCTTACTACATTATAGTAACTACAGTAGTGTCGGCATAAGTGACTGCATTCTTGCCTACTTAAGTTCGTATCGTCAACGCTAGATGGATTTCTCGACAAACTTGGGCGTTTTAACACCAGAGGGTTCGAGGTCGGGAAATATGCGCCATCTAGCGTTGGAGATAAAGAACTATTCCACGACAAACTTGGGCGTTTTAACACCAGGGGGATTGAGGTCGGTAAATAAGCGCCATCTATCGTTGGAGATAACGAACTATCCGCGACAAACTTGGGCGTTTTGCCGTAGATGGCTGTGCAAATCATGTACCACCGATGGGTCACACTTTCTTTAACTTATGCACAGGGAGCATCACGGGCAAACTAAACGGATATTTAAGTAGGCAAGAATGCAGTCATTTATGTCGACACTACTGTAGTTATTATAATGTAGTAAGAAGCTCACGTACGCGTGATCTGGCATAGTGTGAGAAAGTGAAATGAGGTTCCGTCTGGCATCTCTGAGTTGTGACAGTGTAGGTTACGTGGTCGCATCTGGCGTGACAGCCGAGTGCAGAGTTGACGCAAATACAATCCGAAGCAGAAATTTTCCGATTAGTACCCACGAAAAATAGTATAACGAAAAAGTAAATTTTATTTGAACAAACCATTAGTCGTAAATATTTTTGTTCGTCCACAAAATGACACACGTGGAACGGGATCAGGAATGCAGTGTATACGAAATATTTATTAAAACTCCAACGACGCTTATTTTGTGTAATCTGTAACAATAAAATGTCAGTAAACGTTCAGCCATGTCTTATTGCAAGAGCGAGAGCTTTTGGATTTTGGTCCTGGATCGCAGTCCTGCAGTGCGCCACCGTGTTCGATGCATTGTTGCCAACTGAAAGACGCAAAACTAGAGCATTTCAGAGAAAGGTTAACGAAAAGGTTACCTCTTAATCTCGCTGCCCTCTGCACTCCGAGATTCAACTCCTTCAGGTTCGCGGTTAGGTCTCTGTAACTTTTCATCCTGATCTCGTGCTCCCTAATCAAGTCCACGTTGACGTTCTTCAGTTGCACCAACCTCTTCCTCATCTCCTCGACGTTTTCAAGAATCCTCGCGTCCTCTAAACGAATTATGATGCTCTTCAACAAAGTGGTTTCGCTGGCCGCCTCAGCCTGCAGCCTTATGTCGATTTCTTTCAAGTCTACGACAAACACACGCAACTGCTTAGCAGCATACGCTGAAATAAGAACTTGTTAAGTTACCTTTGACGCGTTCCAACGCGTCCAGCATCTTGCTCTCTTCCGTCGGAAACGTGACTTCCGAGGACAGCTCTCTGAGGCCCAAGTACATGGCCAATGATTGGATAATGTCACCCGCGAACACGGGGTCTTCTGTTTGAATAGTCACCTTTCCGGCTGGATCTGCCACGAAGCAGTGAACTTTTTGGTCCCTCATCCCACGAAGCCACAGCTCGATACCTCCGCTGTTGGGTCCGTCGTCCTTAACTTCGAATTCTTTCAGTAGTATGAAACTTTGGTTCAACCAGAGGGCGATCCTTTGAGACCTCTCTGCAAACTGAATAAATAATACTGGGGTGAGACACTTGGTATCCCTCTAACACTGCTAGTACAAAGACCTAACGTGATCACCAAACCAGTACCTCAGCTATAACACCGTTTTTCATGAAATCCTCCGCTATCTGCCCTGGCTTATCGATGACCTCGTACATGCAAAACCTGGGCAACTGGCGCGTCATCTCGAACACCTGTTGAGCCCAGTAGGCAGCGAAATTACAACAGTAACGTCTTTGTCTGTGGCGGGGAGTCTTTATCCCCTACCTGCATCAAGTCTGCGCCAGCTGGACCAACGCACACTTTCACGTGCATGTCCACAGGGGCGTTTTTGGCGGGACGAAGCTCTATTTCGAGTTCCCCCCTCGGTTTGATAGGATGAATGACCAGAGTCTCGCCCTCGAACACGCCTTCGGTGAAGACTATTGCGCAGTGGATCTGAAGACGACCATTTTTAACGTCATATCTGTTAACCTTAATGTCTATTGGAGAAGTAGAGTAGATCACGACTGACTAGAAGTCCTGGTCCTGACGCTAGGGCCACTCGTGCAGCACCGTTAGCCGTCATTAAGCTGACTGCCAATTTCGTTCGATGGTACATGTTAGGAACGGACGCTGCCCTTTGTCGTAGCTCCATCTGCAATGCTTGTTTCTTGGCCAGCAATTCGCGCATTGCCTCGCCCGGTTCTGGGGTGTCCATTGTGGAACCAGCGCCATAGCCCCGTACTGCAATCGATAAATAGTCGAATTATACTTTATATTACTGTATTTATGAAGCAAGAACGTGACAAGTACCTTCACCAGTGGTGGACACTACGACCAAGTCGGGTTTGCCAAACCTCCTGTAATCAGCTTCCACGATTCCAGCCACTCCGGACGATAATTGAATTTTGAAGATCACTTCTCCGTTATTGGACGATCTTGCGTCCACTTTCCCATTGTTCCACCCGGTTATAACCTCCGGGGTGCCATCCCCATTAACGTCGAAGCTCCTTGTGACTACCACCCTGTGTTTCGACTAGAAAATTTACGAAATCGAATGATTCGTTCAACAATCCACGCGCTTACGACTCACTTTAACGCGCCAAAGTCTCTGGCCCATTTCGTAAACACCCAGAGTCCCATTCCCAACCGAGTACACGAACCTCCTATCGGGAAATCCGGTTAAGGTAGTAACTGGAGCTGTCTCCTTAGCCTCCCAAAGTACATTGTCCTCTTTGTACACTTTTATTTCGAAGTCGTCGGTACCAGTGACTAGCTGGAAATTCAGACCATCAAAGATCAGAACCTCATAGACCCTGGGGATTCTGGAACATTTACTTCGTTCTCGTTGTCCCCGTCGAAGTCAAAGATAGCTAAGGAGCTGACAGTGCCTTCCACTACTGTCCAAAATATTTCTGTGCCATGTTGGTCTAAGATCGTCACTGAACAATTGCCACCGACGATCGCCACTTGGTTGGGAAGCCACCCCAGTTTACCAATCATGATGCATCTGGCACCGTCTGACATCTAACGAATAAATTGTATAAACTTAACAATATTCAATCTTGTGTTTGGCACACAAGAGTACCTCTTTGTAGAAAATATCGGCATTATCTTCGATATGGTAGGCCAGAACGTGCGTTGCAGTACCAATTAAGAGGACATCCCTCTCATCTTCGTTAAGCCGACCAGTGCACAGAGCCGTAATCTAATGATATATGCAAATATTGATTAACGCGTAATTCTAGATCTGCTAGGTGTACACCAAGCCTAGTCTGATACGTTCCTGGCTAATTTTAAATTTTCCAATTTTACCTCCGCCCCTATTTGAAGTTCCGCCAGTTCCCCGCTCCAAGACAACTTTCTATCAGACTGTTCGTGATCGTGACCCTTTATTTGCGGTTGCCTGTGAGGGCTGTGCACCAGTATGTTACCGCCAAACGTTGCCACCGCTAAACAAGCGTGGGAGCCATCGAATTTGCCGCAGGTTACGAGGCCAGACTCCACGTGTTTCTGAATATTCAAAGAAAACGCTGCCATTTTAAAGCCACATAGGTTACCTCATACTTAACTGAGCAGAGCTGACTCATTGGGTGGTGGGTTATTGATCCTACCCTGTTATACCTATGAATACCTTCTGTATTTAACTATACCTATTGGCACTGTACAGTTGTAGCTTTATTTCCGAACGGAACGAAAGCGATTTCTGATAGAAATGATAAATCGAAAAACGGACGAAAACTTAATTAAGTCGTAGAATTTATTTAGGAGAAGGTACAGTTATCGATCATTACAACTGTAATTACGAATGTACATCATAAATTTTTATAAATAAACTCTTCCCACACGAACACACTCAGAGACACACCGCACAGTTTCCGCATCATTGTCTTTGGGCACTGCCACCTGCCACCCCACCAGCTTCCGGGTTTGTTGCCGAGGACAAAAGAATAAAGATGAAAGCAAGGAAAATGTACATCCACTGAAACATAAAAATAACAATCCATAAAAAATTATAAATCTTTTTCTTTCGAACAAAAAGACTTACGTATCTCGATAGATAAGGTCTGTTGTCTTTGGCTTCTCCCCTTTCCCTTGCTTCTCTTTCGCGCACAAGTTTCTGAATGTATGTAGCAGTATCAGGAACCGGTCCACCATCTGGGTATTTAACAATAACATTAGTGGTCCACATATTTGTAAATGGACTCTCCAGGCTGCAAGGACCCGGTGACGTTTGGCTCACAACTATCGGCTCTGCTGCGCTGTCCAGCCATATAGTTATGACATCTTCAAGATCAGAACCAAGAAGGTAACACTACATACGGAAATAAGATTTTAAGTAACACAAATATAATCTGTCACGAATAATAGTGGAAGTATACTTACCGCGGGTACAGAAGTTAGGAATGTTATCTCATTTCCTGAAGAAGTTCGAGCCACAGCTTTAAGTCTGTACTTGCCATCATTTTTGGCAAGGTTTTTCAGTTCATTTATGTGAGGCTGCAGAAGTCCGTTTTGTCCAACAACGGATGCACCACTGCGTACGCTGGAAACCGTGAGGTTTCCTCGTTCAATGTAAATTGGTTCTGGCTCGTCGTTAAACGCGTGCCATAACCTCAACTGCAACCATCCGTCATAGTCGAGCTCGCTCTAAAGTTTGATGGATCGTTTCGTTAACGGACGACAAATTATTTTCATTGTACCTTTAAAACTATACTAACCCCACAAGCTAATGACGATACACTGATCAATAAACTTATACAGAAGTATACCAAGTGCATTTTTATAATTGTTTATCTTCTACGAGGTAAACGCAAAGTCAAATCGATCTCATTTTTACGATAATTATGTGTTTTACGACTTATTTATCAATGAATGGTTAACGGAACATGTAAGTTTTCGCACTATGCTATATGACATTAACAGTCAATGTGCTGACGTTTAGAAAATGTAACTATTTACATTTTTGTACGACTAACAATCGTATTTATTGAATTCTTTTATTAAATTTGATGAATCGTTCGGGCTTGCCTCTCTAAAATTATTAAAAAAAACCTCATTGATCGTAAAAATTATACAGGGCATAATAATACATTAGTTTTTCCACAATTTCATCGTTTTATTGGTCAGTGTCTAGTGAAAATTTACATGCAAAAATATAGTGCACGTTATTCTGACCAATCATTTTATTTTACGCTGCATGTATAACTACGGTCATGGGAATTTTCCTAGTGAATTCAACATGGCGTATTCCAGCGTTCATTTTGTGAATTATTTCGTTTGAGGAATACCTAGGAAAATATACTGTAAAAGTTTCAACAGTTATGGATTTATATTTATAAACAACAATAAGATCAACTGATTATACAAACTCTACTTCCCGATCTTTATACACTATCATTTTTATATGTAGAAATTTACTAAAAAGGAAATCCTAGTAATTATATAGTGCATTAGTCGAAACTTGTTTAGGACACTACTTGTGTGAAGTATAATGGAGAGTCAAAGACTTTGAAGCTTTGTCGGTGGCAGTAATGGTAGTTAAACATTTTAAAACGAAAAATTACAGAAGAAGTACAAGAAGAAGGCAGCTTATACTGTGAATCGAAACGTTTAACAGGAAGTTACAGTTTATAGCTGGTGAACGATATTCTTCAATGTATGTTTGTTTCCCATAACTGTAATATGATATTTGAACTCTCTTGTAGTAAGAGAGTATTTACCACAATTTTGTTTATTTATAAAGTCCATTAATGTTTGTTTCAGATGGGTGACAAAGATCCAACAAGTGTTATACAAATGATAAAGGATTTGCAGTCAGGATCAGAAGCATTTCGTAGAAATAGCAATAGCTTGGCATTGAGATTATCCGGGACTACATTTCCATCTATCAGTGATCAAGATGGATGTAATATTACACCTAAGAGAAGAAGACTTGATGACTCCATTAACTCCAGTAAAGACAGTGACACAAAGACTGTTCCAAACAGTCCATGGGAATGGAGAAGATTAAAAGGAGAGGTGATTATACTTTTGTTAATTATAATGATACATGGGTGAACTAAAGAGTAATGCACTGGATGAATATAAAAGATGGAAACAAGTTTCTATTACTGTTTCATAGATAGGTGGTTTTGCTAGTAGTGTATAGTTATCATTTTTGTTCTGAATGTTCCAATTCTCAGCCAGCCTATACAGGGTATTTGGCCTGGGAAAAATTTTAATGGGGGATTCTAGAGGCCAAAATAAGACAAAAATCAAGAATACCAATTTGTTGATGGAGGCTTCGTTAAAAAGTTATTAACGTTTAAAGTTTCGCCCGTAATGAATTTTTTTCTCGAAAATGCGCAAGATTTCGGGGGTATGTCTATTCACCAAAAATGATTGTAATTGACCCCCCTAGCTAACAATATTTTTTTCAGAACGATTTGAAATATTTTACTTTCGTCGAAAATTTCACACCTTCTCGAATTTTTTTCTCGAAAGTGGGTAGGATTTCGGGGGTATGTGTATTGACCAAAAATGATTGTAATTGACCCCCCTAGCTAACAATATTTTTTTCAGAACGATTTGAAATATTTTAATTTCGCCGAAAAATTTCACATCTTCTCGAATTTTTTTCTCGAAAGTGGGTAAGATTTCGGGGGTATGTGTATTCACCAAAAATGGTTGTAATTGACTCCCACAACCGAAAATAATTTTTCCAAAACGATTTGAAATTTTTGAATTTAATTGGTATTAACTTTTTAACGAAGCCTCCATCAACAAATTGGTATTCTTGATTTTCGTCTTATCTTGTCCTCTAGAATCCCCTATTAAAATTTTTCCCAGGGCTGGCTGAACACCCTGTATGTGAATATGTAAAAAGAAAAAGAATTTAAAAGCATTTACATCTGTTTGTTTAGGTCATATCATTAAAAACAAGGCTGTCTCATCAGGAAGCTGCTGTACAAAAGCTTCACAACATACGTAGGGAAATGGAAAGTATTTTTGATAAGGAGAAGAGTATTTTAGAAATGCAGACAGAGCAGGACAAACAAACTATCAAACAGTTGGAAATAAGACTCGATATCGCACGCAGAACAATTCAGGATGCGCGTGATGCGCAGACTTTGGCCGAGAAAGAGTTATTTGAGGTCAAGACGAACTTGGAACAAAAGGTGTTGATGCTGATGAACGAAAATTCAAAGTTATTGAGCGATATCAAGAACTCTTCTGTGACGGAATGTGCGCCAACGCCGAAAGATATTCCTAACACATCGGACGCGGAACCGAGATTGGAAGCGGCGCAAGCAAGAATAGCGCAGTTGGAGGAAAAGTTGAAGGAATCACAGGCCAAACAGCAAGAAATGGAATTGCAAAACGTGGATCTGCAGAACATGAAAATAAAAATCGAACGATTGGAATCGGAGCGGGCGTTATGGGAGGAGGGTAAAATATTAACAGCGAGGGCAGCAAGGGCAAATGAGCTCGAGAGGGAGCTCCATGCAGCAAAGGAGACCATTAACTCGTTAAGGGAATCCGTCAGGGGTAAATTACTTTTGGAGGAGCAAATGGCCAGCGTGACGAAAAGATTGGAGCATACCCAGAAAGTAGAGCAGCAAGTTGCCTCGTTGGAGGCAAAAAATACGGAACTTTCGTTGCGTCTGTCCGAGTATGAGTCGATCGGAATAACCGGCGGCTCGTTTGCTTTGAAACGGGAGCTGAATCGATTGCAACAGGCCGAGCTGGTGTTGAAAGCAGATGAAGGACAGATGAGATCGAAATTAGACGCCGCTCTACGGGAGTCCCAGTGTTTGTCGAAGAATTACGAGGAGATTAAAAAGTTGGCCACGGAAGTAACGATTTCCAAAGAGAAGTTGAACAAATTAGTGAGCAGATTACAAAAGAAAATGATTCTGGTTACGAGGGAGAGAGACAGTTATAGGCAGCAACTAGACATGTACGAGCAGGACATAACCGTAGATAGCAACAATGCTATAATCGAAAGAATTCCTGCGCTGGAACGCGCCATAGATGCTTACAGGTAATTAGAAAATTATATTTTAATCGGATGGCGATTCGAAAAGCCGTTTCACGAATTATTACGATCGTTTCGTATGATTACGGGGGGGTGCTCGTAATTCTAGGGAATTAGTTGCCAAATTAGAGTCCGATCTCCAAGCGGCTGAGGGCAACCATCAAATGGACGAGTGTCATAAGCTGAGGCAAGAAATAAATCGATTGAAGGGTGAATTAGAGCATCGAGCGTTGAAAGGCGACTTCAATTGCAACGCGAGGGTGTTGCATTTCACTATGAATCCCGCCGCCATTGCGGAACAGCAGGCGGAAGAAAAGCACAAAGCACTGTTACGCGAACTGGAAGAGCTAAGAGCCAAGGTGGCCCAAGGAGGTGCCAACACCACGACTTCCTCTCTTCAAGTACAAGGTAACTCAAAGTTTCTTTTCTTTATTTTTCCTTGAAAACAATTCGATCGTACTATGTCCTTTTCTGGACATTATACATTATAATAAACGGGGTATTCCTGTTTTTTTTTGCCTGACTTTCGTGCGTTTAGAAATAGCAGAGCTCAAACAGACGCACGAGATCAAGATAGCTCGCCTGAAAGAGGCCTTCAAAGCATCTTCGCAGGAGTATCGTCAGGCCTGTTATCAATTGTTCGGTTGGAGGGTAGACAGAACTAAAGAGGGTCGATACAAATTGTACAGCCAGTACGCGGAATCGTCGGAGGACTTTCTCTTCTTTAACATCGGCGAGGAGGGGGTGGATCTTTTGGAAACCGCTTTCTCCGCGACGCTTGTGCCGTTGGTGGAACAGTACTTGCGACGACAACACAGCGTTCCCATGTTCCTTAACGCTGTGCAGTCGGATTTATTTAGTCAGCAAACTATGACCAACGTTATGAGTTGATCTGTTTAATTTCCCATTAAAGGAGTATTATTTTAATTAGGTTAACGCGAGTATTTAGTACTTTTTGAAATCAATAAACGGCCATATTGTTTTTCATCCATGTTGTTTTTATTCACCTCTCTAATGCGCTGGCACCTCTACTCTGAAGCCTCATCAGTAATTAACGTACCGAGTGTAATAGTCATTTCAGCTTGACTTCACGTCGCTGCACATACATTACCAAAGCATTACGCGCTTCGTTCGCTAGTAGTTCCTCGTTTCTCGTGAACACGTTTGAACGAAACACCATGTTCAACCGCGTGTACCAAACGCAGGAACTGCGCCATCATTATTCGCTTTACTTGCCACGGGATCCACTCGATTCGCGGAACAACGAATGAAATTATTAGCAATAATACGATAGATGCATATTGCGGTACAGTTATTAACATGGGTTAAGTTAGCAGCATAATACGATTCATGTCTGCTGAAAGACGTTAGGTGTTCCACATACAAGTTTCAAAGATATTTAGCCTACGATTTTGCTAACATTTTTTAAGTCCCAACTATTGTCAGAATCTAATAAAATTGAAACAAATGTTACATTAACGTGCCTAATAAATAATTATTATTTCCCATGCTCCCAACTCCAGTTATTTCAAACACATTTGACTAACCATAAATCAGAATAAAAGTTCATTGAAATCTTCGGTTGTTACAAAATTAATTGTCGATTTGTGATATCACATTTTGGAAGCATATATAGACATACTTTCGCCGAAAAGTTTGTCTCTCTGGAGCCAGGATTTCGGTTATTCCTGTATCCTTTAACACCCTCTGAGTTCCAACTGACTTCTGCTGGTCGTTGGTGACCAGAGAACTATTCAATACCCCAACCATATTGCAACAGATAACGTATTTACTTATGTATTTTATTTAATTTGTTGTGCTTTAACCGTTTGCTTCTTTTATTCGTTCATTGTTATAAATGTTCCCTTCTTTCTTAACTAGGTATTACATCCAACGAAGAGGATTTAAAATAACATAGTACGCACCATCGTTTATTTCTCTTATTTTCTCATTATTTCTTGAACGTTAACGATTAAACTGTAACATCAAAAGAGGAGAACATGTGATATTTCGTTTGATCGTTTTCTATTTCCACTTTCTCGTTATTCCGTAAGCTATGCTGGCTTCTAATTAGGTATTATATTTAAGGAAGAGGATTCAAAGAAAGTAATTTCGTCCAGTCGTTCGCCCTTATAATTTGATTCTGATCTTTCAAAAAGATCAGTAATCAGTAAAAAAAATTACTAATTACGTACGTAATTAAATAATACGTTTAACGAAATGCAACGAAATACAGTGATACCTCGATTATTGCACGAGACCCCGTTTAGTGCACGTAGTTGACAAGTGGACGCATTGCCAAGAATTCAATTGCAATTTTCAAGTTGATCAATTGACATTAATAGTTAAATAATTAAAATCCTCCAAAACCAAAAGCTGCCTTTTGACTGGAAATAATTGTTATCGCGAATTATATTACACTCAGAGAATGATTTCCTATTCTTGTAATTCAAGCGCAATGACCCCAAAAAATCAGGGCAGACCCTACTAGTCCGCTTAACTGCAAAACTAACTTAAGATATGCTGGAAATTTATGTGAAATCGATGGGGGCAAAGTAATAGTGGTCACTGTCCGATTACTGTTAAGCAATTGATACTATTGAAACTAAGTTGGGGGTGTGGGGAGGGTGCCACCGTTACGGGGATCCAGCATTTAACGCGAGAAACAGTACCTCTGCCTCTATAACTTGGGGATTTCCAGCGGACTTTAGTTTCCTTCTGTGTGCCTCGAATAGGTCGGATCTCGAGACAGACGGCGTTAATCTCGCGTCCAATTTCATCGACACACGGAACTCCAAACTTCCGCGAAAGAATCGTTCCGTTAACGTGGCCGGACTTGACCATACGTTTGCTTGCTTTTACCGCCGACGAGCTATAGGATAACGCCCTACGTTCAATGGGAGTTTCTGTCTGCGAAAAGTATCGACCTTGCGTAAATTCAGGGATCTTGGTGTGTACTCCACGCTTTAGGAAAATCACCCCCTCTTGATTCTCACCGATCTCTAAAGTTCCGTACGTTTCAACCCCTTTATTCGTTGCTCGATACATTCGATTAAGCTTCGTTTGTAAATTCGCGACATCTACCCCCGTGCAGCTGTTCAAGCCTAATTGGAGGATCTTTTGTTCGTACGGACCCGCGCGAAGATCCTCTCGTAGCAAGAACCGAATCATCTATCTCAATTATGTCGTAATTTCTCCGCGAAACGAGCCGTCGAAAGCACATCCGTTGAAGGGAGAGGGTTTGAACTTTTCGAATTCTTATCGCGCGAGTAAAGCCAAGACGACGGAACATTGCGATGGAGGATCGCGGCTGGAGCCTTCCTCCAGCCATCCCCGGGGATCCCTTACAGCGCTTCCAGTAACCCTACGTGTCTGGGAAAGCAGCTGGAATCCCCGAAGAGCGATTCCAATTGCATTGTCCGTCGGGGAGCGGTGGGTGGTAGTCTTCATTAGCGACTGAGTCACCCGGCAGAACTTATGAGACAACGAATTGAACGTGTAGGTACACATGTCCCTGTAAACGTGCCGCGCGTATTTATTATCACACGTGCGGGGATAAATAATCAAACGGAGAGGCAGGTTTGGAAGACCGTGCAAAAGGGAATAGCCTTTCATAATTAAAGGGGAAACTGTACTTTCTCTTTCCTATTGTACACAGAGATATTTCTTTGGGCCAGAACTCGTTCTACGGGTCTTTGTATTAAAGTTAGCTGAAGATCTTCTTTCCCACTGGCGCAGTATTTTCTCGATTTCATCGTCAAGAATTGTCAACAACTTAATACTTCGTTACTGATTCGTTAGGGCTATTGTTAATTGCAACGTTTCTTGTTGCGGAGGAGCGATTGTTAGGGTGTCCCACAGGGACCAATAATATGGGGAGTATCGAGACGTCTCTCTTGGTTCTAATAGGTTAGGAAACGAAATCTGGGGTGTACTGTTCGTTAGCCTAATATGCCTATTAGGAACTGATAAAAGTAATCTAGTTGTTTGATTGGGGGTCAATAAATCGGAGGCAGAATTGGAGTGGCGTCCATGTGACGGCCATATTGGAACATTCGTCAGTCTGAGGATCTGGACCAACTGTCAATTTATATCCCCACTATGTCCTGGGGCCTTCTTCGTGGGCAGAATCCTTCAGAAACGATCTTATTCTTGCGAACAATTAGTATTATTTTGCTTAGACTGTTCAGTCATGTGCCATAAATTCCTTAAAAATACGTCATCTAGTCTACCACCATGGAACTAAAGAACTTAATCCTCAAGTTGAGACGTTGTATATGTAAGTTTTGGGTTACAAGAAATTTAAAATGGTCTAAATTCAAAATTTATCAATATCGTAGGGTTTTGATTTGGCATTCTAAGAGGTTAATTACTATTCTATGGTCAAATTGATATCCCTTTGTTGACGATTTGCTAAAATTGCTAGAATACCGTAAATATGGCAGCGTTCCGACTCTCGTGGAGCAAGTTCTTTCGCGAGGAGGGGCGGCACGTGTACGTCAAAACAGTATGAAACACGGGGGACGTTTTGTACGTGCACACGAACCAGAGAAACTAGGTGACCAAAAGCATTTTCGAGGACGGCCGTGCACGCTGGCTGACGACAGGAACTCGATATAACGGCACCAGCTGCGAAGGGACTCGGAGTCCACGGGAACTCCCGCGCCGAAACTCCATTATCCTTAATCATAATCGCGTTTAATCGCAAACTCATCCAGCTCCCTTCCATATGTGCGCCAGTTCCACGTTGTGCAGCCCTTAACTCGACCGTAGAGGCCGCCACAACCCCGCTTATCAATCTGGAATCAGCCGGGATGTGTCCTTTTTGCTGACGTTCTGGAACGCTTCTTCCTCCTGCAATTAATGGTTATCGAATCAGGCTAAATCCTGATCCTCGTTAGGGCAAGTTTTGCTTCCCATTTCGGGTCGCTTCTTCGGAAATTAGATCGATCAAACGACTAGGTGTATTTCCATCAAAATGGCGGATCGAGCAGACGATACAAGGACAATAAAAAATGGACCTCGTCTAAGTTTATACGAAGAAGATTGTCTATCCAACACGCGAGGCAACGCTAATTGTTACTTCCCCAAAGAATTTCTCAGGCCCGTGTAAACAAGTTTCCAGGCCATTTAGCTGCCCGGAGCCGATCGTCGAGTCTTTTGTTCGCGAAATTTATTTTAATTGCAATGATCTCCGGATTGATACCCAACTTCCACGAACGCTTTACCAATACGAGCGTGCGGTATTCCGAACTTTTTAATGGAACTTTCGCGAGTGTAATTGCGTTTCGAAGCAGTATAATTAACGCGTAACAATTCGACCCTCCCCCACCCGCGCAGCCGGTGGCGTGCAAAGTAAATACCTTCGCTAATTTCTGAATCTCACAGCGTGGGGCGGTGACAGCCCCGCCGGGAATTACTGGCCCGCGTTATTACGTTTTTTTCACCGGCGCCGCGTATTCCTTCGATATTAGGGTTCTACGTCACTTAACCGGGACGGTAATTGCACGCAGAAGACTGTTAAACGGACGTTTTATTCCGCGATGGTACGTTCTTGCTTGCAAAGATGCGCGAATGGAATGGAAGAAACGTTGGGAATGACAAAATGGCACGCACGATCAGGTTGCACCACGTAACATGGACTCGAAATTAGGGGTTGGTCTGAGTTAGCGTCGTATTAGCTGCATGGTTATTAGCGACGAAAAATTAAAAGTCTTCTCCTTTATCGTTTTTGAGGTTAGATTTGATCGCCATCTTGCGTTCACCATCTCGTATCTGCCGCGCAGTGCATCGTGGGAGAAGCGTGTCTACAATTCCCAAAACCGATCAAATGGCTTATTTCCTCGGAACTCGTACCAAAACTGGTCATTCTCGTGTACTTGTTCGTTTCAGCCGATCGATGAGAAAAAGCGGATCGCGCGAAAGTCGATAAGCGCAAATTACACGGCGGGTGGACAGGCGGGGGTCGCGAACTATCCGAAAGGAATGAAACTTAAGTCATTGTCGCGGAGGGACAAGTGGAATTCAAAGAAACTCGGATAGAGCGGGAGGGAGAGGGAGAGGGAGATTCGTGGAACGGGGTAAACGAAGCTCCCCCATTTGCAAAGTTCGACCCTCGACGGAAAGAGTGTCCCGATAAGCTGAAACTTTCGTGCTCCGGGAGTGTAAACTCCTTTAATGGCCCGATGCGTGCCACGAAAATTTTATTGATTCGCTCTAATCGCGTAATTTACGCGTTCGTTAAAGTTCGGATCGAAGTTCTTGCCACCGCGACGTCGCTAGCGGTGATCTAATTAGGGCGTGCCGGGATTACGTTCTTTTCGCTTTGGTCTCGATGACTTTAATTTTTCCGGCGCATCGCTTACAGAGAGCCGCGGGTGGCCGTCGCGACGAAGAGAAAACTGTGGAATAATCCCTCGGGGTATTACGCTCGGCAAGTATTCGGTGGAAGAGGACAGGGTGTGTGTGCACGGGCGAATATTAAGGAAACAGGGACAAGCCGCATCAAGTCGGACGTTGAGTAAGTGGACTGCCTGCATAGGGGATTTCATTCGGCCACGAACGGGATACTAGATGAAAATAATGAATAAAGATTAAAGCTCTGCTTTCAGAAACCTTTCGTGGCCTCGTGTGCTTCGGGGAAATGATAAGGGAAAATGCTTTGTACGGTAGATGCGGTGGAACATTTTCCAGGAGTCGGTCAATTATTTATTATACTACGATTCACGTAGTTTCGTCTCCTCGTTCCATCTTTATACCTTCTACTTCACATATTATAATATTCGCCATTATTATCAATAGTCGTAATTACGTTGACGTACTTCATTTAATTAGAAAATAATAGGAAACATTTCTGGCCACGCATTACAGTTTTAGCAAAGAAATGATTTTTCCAGAACGATTTGAAATATTTTTTTTCGTTTTTTTCTATCCTGTCGATTTTTCTTAAATATTCGTTTCTCATTTTTAATGAATTTGTTTGATGCTGTATGGAAATGTTGTCCAATACTTTTTTGTAGCTATCCACGAGCTCCACTTCGAAAATAAATGTGAATGAAATACAGTAGGAGGAATTTCCAGGTCGGTCTGGTAGTCAGATTGAGCCACGAAAGGTGTAAGATCCACTCGTAATACCTCGTCTGTGGTGTAAGGTTTCCAAAAGAAAAGTTCTGGACGGAATGGGGCACTCGACGCTAGCGCCGCCTATGTGGCGCTCACGGACCAAGCATAGGGGCGCCATCTTGTCTCGCAGATAGCCGTAAATCTCATGGTTCCCCAGAAGTCTTTTCTCCGTGGAACATAGTACTATGCACACGAATCGAAATAAAAGCGAACCACAACCGAGTATTTTCGAATTAGCGCGACTCTAAGGGCGGTTTCGTCTGTGGGGTCAGTGGAACGGCTTCGAGGCGTCGAAGCTCCGACAAAGGGCCACTTGTCTCTAGAATCCCGGGTGCGCGAACCGGCTGGAACGCAACACTGTCGCGGTCGTGTTTCGAAAACCGGCTCGATGTAATTTGCGCGCGGCGGAACGATGTCAAGTTGCCACGTAAACGGCGCTTTTATATATCGCCGAAAGCACCGATAATGAGGAGACCCTAGCGCGAACTCGAGCCGCGCGCACCTACGCTCCGGACAAGAAGCCTTTTCGAGTTCGGCCGCGGTTCGTTAAATTTATTCGATAACTTGGAAATGTTTGCTTTTCCCCTTCGCGCTCCTTCACCGCCGGGGCTGCGAGCCCGTGTTTCCGACTAACGAGTGCAATTTTTTTTCCCGTACACGCCCCGGCCTTAATCAGGACCTCCAGAGCGAATTCGAGTTCGGCAAACCAGCCCCATTCGCCACGTAATTTCCTCGATGTTCCTATTAACTCTGTTCGCGTGTTAATCCGTACGTCGTCGCGACGGGTTACATGGCCCAACGTTGTTGCCGCGTTACCGCGACACGGAAGGGTTAATCGCGTTCCAGCGCGTACGTTTGCCGCGTACGCAGCCAGACAGCCCTCCATTTTTAATTGGATCTTCTTTCGGGCCAAAGGGACGCGGCCCGTCTTCGGAATTATTTGCCCACGACCAGTGGATCCGTAAACTATTCGGGGAATCCCAAACGCCCCACAAGTAGGAAAGAATTTACAGGAGTCTGTCGAGTTAAAAAAGATCTGGTGCCAGGAATAAAGGGAATTTGGACAGTGTGAAGTAATTTAATTAACACGTTTTACTCGGTATGGCTAGCTTTGCTAGAGTACGGATCGCGGAAGAAAGGTTCGGGAAGGAACGCGACACTGGCGCCACCTTTCGCGACGCCTGCGGACTAAGCGAGGTCTGCGAGCACTTTGCCTACTCGTAGGCGCACCATCTCGTTTCGCAGGCACTCAATCATGCTTAATATTGACCAGACACTTGATGATACGTCTTTTTCGTGCAACAAAAAGTTGAAAGAGTATTGTTGTACATAGAAGTACACGTTGTAAAGCATTCGCTGGTATCAACCCCTATTTAGGGACCCGCCTAGCTGACAGTCGCAAGATCAACGGAAGCCTCTGAATGATTAATTCCCAAAAAGGCGTGCCTCGAGAAGTCCTTGTTTGCCTGAGATACGAGGTCGCCTCCGTCTACACGCTTCTTGGATACGCTGCGCGCTGAAACATTGATCCTCACTTTACGATTGCTACCTTGTGCTCTTGTCTTTCACCCCGCAGCGTTCCTGCCACATTCTGAACCCCGGCGTGTATTCTACGAGGAAAACCGGTAACACAACCCTGGACCTGTTGGTCTGGCCGACGAGCAACGTCTTTGACGAAATTGCCTTCCACCTGAACACGTCCTAGGCGTGTTAACGAGCTAGTGGATCCTACTGATCTCATCTTAACTTAACGATCTGTTAGAGTACTTCTCCTGTCAGCCACCGGGGACATCATCTCCCTTCGTTTCTGATCCTAGCATGTGTATTATTAAGCTGTAGCCATTCTTGAATCCACATACGTGTCTCACAATTGGCTACCCATCTAATTGTGGTCTCTATTAGAGGCATTCTTCGAGAGACAGGAAGCTTCTAGGAGCAAGTGGATCGAAGCGATACGAACCTAACCCAGAGCCAACCGAACGATCCGTTTTCGAGGGACAATGTTTCTCCGCGCCAGCAACGAGTAGTCAAGATGGCGATAGTTGGGTCTCGGGGTCCACCGACTGCAGTTGGCAATGGAGTCGCGGATGAATGGGGGATAAGGGCGAGGGGCTAGCCAGGAGCGGTTCGAATCGTTCGCGAACGTAAAATGGCAGGACCGCGATCCTTCGTCGGAATCCACGTACAGGGAAGATAATCAATCGGGGAGGAGGGTAAACTGGTATCTTATCAAAGTTGGACCATCATCGTGGAACTTGGCGCTCGTCGTAGGTGCACAGGGGGGCCCAGTGTTCCTCGCATTGGAGGGAATCGGAGACAGACTGGTACGCGATATGGTCGCGAGCAACGGAGACGTACCATCTACCTCGAAGGGTTGGGAAACGAAGATGGCTAGAGGGTCGCGCTAACTTTCGCGTCTGTGTGCTCGCGGCGCTGTCAGGAGGAACTTTGTCGATCAGAGTTGCGAAGGAGAACCCGGTTATATCGACACTGCCTGCCTGTAGATATCTCTGGAGGAACGTCGCGGACCTCTCGCCCCCTCCCCCACCCCCCCGCCACTTTGTCACACTGGAGAGCAAGAGGGACGGCGTGGCGTGTACGAGCGAGCATCAAAGATAGAGAGTTGCGCCGCGGGTTATCGGAGACCCTTGCTTCTTGCTCGCTGGGTCATCCCAACGATGACTTTTCAGTTCTTCTGACAGTGGCTGGCAATTTTTCAGCCGGAAAGATAAACCAGAAACGGTCGGGAATGATGCGACAATGGGGTGGGTTTAGCAGCGAGAGTCCTGGAAACTTAATGGAAGGAGCATTTCCAGGTTAAAAGTTGGTCCACCCGCAATAACTGGAATTTGTATTTTTAATTTTCGAATTTGGTGGAATTGTTTTGAGGGTGAATCACTGGAGCTTTTGCTAGAAGCGAGAAGTAGGCAAGTGCACGGAAGGCCAGGTTGAACGTAGCCGAAATTTTATTAAGGGAAGATGATACGATTTATCCGGCTGATCAAAGCAGCGAAATCTGGCAGCCGCATTTATTAACGCAAATACTTTGGCGCGTTGAGGTTCCCTCCAGCTGCCTCTCGAGTAAGTTTTCGTGTCAGTTTCACTGACGGAACTCATTGATTTTCAATCGGATCCCTGGCGCGATAAACTTCCAGGAAGTTGCAGCGTTAAACCGTGGCTCAAGTGAAACAAGAAACGACAAGTCAGCCGCGAGTAGTAAGAACAGAATAATCAGAGATGCCGGATGAAACGCGTTTCAACTCCGGCGAGTTATGTGGAAGGGAAACGGAGGAGCCATTGGTTTGGGGTTGCTCGCGGCTAATAAGAGACTACTGGTCAGATTTGATTTGAAACTAAAATAACATTTCGGTCTTGCATTAATGCAACGCGCTTCATCCTGAATATTTAATTATTGCTGCCTCCGCGGTATCCACGTTCGTTCGCCTTCCTCCTAATTTCAGTACAATTAATAGTGTCTCTTTAAATTATAGGCTTAAGAATCACTTTTAACGGGGCAATCTTTTTCGTTGACCAAACAATACTTTATACTTGCGTGTAAACCTTGTTCCACTATTAACACACTGAAAATTAGAGGATTATTTCGCTTATTGATCGCGAGTGGGGCCCAGCCCAGCTTTGTGGGTGAAATGCTTCATTTAGCGAGGGAAACGTTTGATCAATGAGCGAGGTAATACTATACAGCGTGTTTAACTACATGCAATCTTTTAGGAGATGATTCGAAATGTCAAAATAAGAATGAAATTGGGTTTAATATATAATTTCTTTTGTCATTATTATTATTTTGAGGCATGCATGAAAGACGAGGTAGAAACTCGACAGTTGCAAGAGCTTTTGTGCAATTATCGAAGTTTTCCAGCGCTATTCGAACGACGTTGACGCGGACTTGTACTTTCCGATTAACGAAATGAATCTTATTCCTTTCGGATTACCCCGAACACGTTTCAGTGAATAATCGGTTGGCCGTTTTAGGATTCCTGCGGCGGCCCGCGTATTCCCACGCGAGAACTTCCGAAGAATGCCTCGAGTTCCGCGTGGAAAAGAAAGAGGACGAGATGTGGAAGCGCAGGAAGGGAGAGGAGAGGAGTTAATTACCTGTTCCACGACTCGGTTACGCTCGAAAGAGACGACTAGCGACGGTGAACGTTTTACGAGATCGGCTGGTTCGGCGCGAGATTTAATCAGGAAGTTTATTAATTTCCTGGAATCCGCGAATTATGGAGCCGCTAAGCTTAATAAGAACTTTAGGCAAGGTAAATGTTTATTCGGTCGCGAATATCGAATCGCTATTTGCGGATGGGATCGTCTAGCTTCTAATTGGAACAGAAAACTTTAACGATATTGGCACGTTCGTGTCTCGAGCGATCCCGCTGAACCTTGCGTTAGTAATTATCTCCTGTACTTGTTTCACGGTCGAATATTACTCGATGGAATTTCCGTTACGTGAAACGAAACTAAATTTTGTTTCCTCATGGTGATAGAAATTGTAATACTGCTGTATGCTTGTGTTGACCAAATTCTATTCTGTTTCCTGTGCTTGCCGCTAGAGGGCTACCCGAACGATCTCTTTCTCACAAGTCCCAGCTCCAATATATATATTTCAACGAAAATTCGTATTTTTATTACTGTCGTGCAATTGTGAGGTTTAGGGCTAATCTAATAACGTATAATAAAGGATCACAATACACAACTATATTCGCCTCGACATTTTTCTTAATCGAACCATCTATTTTGCAATTTCTCATAGACTAAATAGCCTCAACTGGTCTATATATTTGGCCCAGAACGTTTTTCACGCTCTCCGACTCAAACTTTTCAGGTCCCAAAAATAATTTAGCGACTATCCGTGCACTACCTATTGCTCTTTTCATTTCTCCAGCACTTTATCGGCACCCATCTTTCAGACCCCACGGAATTTACCATCTACCGTGCCCCTATAAGTCCTGAACCCTTTTCTTCAGCGCCCCGTGAACTTATTTAATTAAGAAGTTCTCCGCGTCGCCAATCCTCCGTCGCGACGCGGCGCGGCCTCTCGCAACGCAACAGGCTGATAGGACGAACGATTTGACGCAACGGTTCGCGCGTTATCTTTACGAACTTCCAGCGGGTCGATGCACCCGCGATTGCAGGGACTTTTCGGGATAAGGGCGCCGGAGCATACGAGACGTCTATCGAAGGTCTAAGAGGATAGTTTCGAAGCCATCGTGGCCATAATTGCCTGTTTCTCGACTCCATCAACTCGGATGCAGGCACAGAGGGCGACGATCGAAGCGTGGGCGGATGGGGGGTGGGCGGAAGAGAGATCCGGAAGTCGATACAATATCAAAATTAAGCCGAGCACCGTCGAAGGGAGATGCAACAGCGAGCCTTTCTCAGCCTTTCATCCCCGTTATTTCCTGATCCCCCGTCTTCGGGACCGGGAGAGATTTATAGACAACCTGTCGCTTGCACGATGAAGAATGCAATACTTATTTTTTACGGGCCCGTTCGACGGGCAAAAATCGCGTTCCAGGCAGCGTCAGCCCGAGCTACGCCTTTGTCCCGCGACCCGACTTGCCTCCGACATCCGTCTGCGCAGAGATTCGACGGGATTGGAGATGCAGACGACGCAACGCGTCGCGATTAATGCCTGAACTCCGAGCCCGCCATTGATATTCAATCTGATAGCCTATATCGAAGATCGTCCGGGAGGAGGGAACTCCAACTTTCGGGAAAGATCTCTCAGACTCACGTCAGCCATTTTGGTACCAATTAGTACGCGAGTTAGTGGTACGAGGGTGTAAAAAAAATCACCAACGACACTCGAAAAGGAGCAATTCAACTTCCACGGAAAGAAACTGACATACGAGCAAAAATAAGTCACTAAACGCTCCACCAGAGGGGCGTAGGGGGTGACAAGATGTCAGAAGGTATTCCCGGTGTCCCCGAGACGTCAGGGAACTGAAAGATGAACCAATAATCGGAATCCTCGTCGTTCCAGTTTAGAACGAGAGAAAATACCTCGGCCAACAGACCGATTCGTCGAAAAAAGGGGAAAATGAACGGAAGGAGGAACAGTGGGCCTTGGTGGATGGGAGGGTTTACGAAGTCGTCCGACGTCCAGAAAGGATTTTAACGAGATGGCGCGTTGACGGGGGCTGGGAACGCTGAAAAGAGGCAACTCGAATTTAGAAAAATCCGTGGAGGAAGTTTCGTGGACGCGGGGAACTGCGGCGAAACTCGGCGGGGGAAGTAACGAGGAGTAAATAACGCGAGGAAGGAACGAGGCGGCGGCCGGGAGCGTCGGGAATTATACGAAAGCGAAGAAAGGGATGATGGCAAGAAGTATGCAAATGCAATTGCGACGGCAGTTTAATAAAATCTGAGAGAGTGCAGGCGCCGGGGGATAATCACCGGCGCGGAATGATTGAAGCAATAACGCGTAACGGGGAGAAGAAGAGGGTCATGAATGCGTATCGAGCTGGTGGGGATGGGCAGCATGAAAATTCAACGGTGGGGAACGACAGGAGAGGCGGGAAGCGGCAAAGAAAAAAGTATAATTAGATGTTTCCTGGGTTGGAGAACCACGGATAGGAAACGGGGACAATGCCTCGCGGAAAATAGTGGAGTGCGCGAGCCGCGAAAAAAGTGGCCACGCTAAACGGGCTCACATTTCCTGTCGAGAGCCTGGCGCCACGTGTGAGACGCTCCCGGGTCGTCTCAAACTTCGTCAAACCGACGGTCTTAAAGTTGGATTACCTCGTGCTACGTTACTTGCATTTAAACAGTGCTTCAATATTTAGAGTCGTTCTTTTGTTGAAGGATTCACAGGTCTCAAACTTCGTCAAATCAACAGGTTCAAAGTTGGCTCACAAAGTGCTACATTACTTACGGTGCATTAATATTTAGTGTCATTGATCTCTCGAAGGATCCACACGTCTCAAACTTCATCAAACCAACATGTTCAAAGTTGCATCACGTCGTGCAACATTACTTGCATTTACACGGTGCATCAATATTTGGAGTCGTTGATCTCTCGAAGGGTCCACACGTCTCAAACTTCATCAAACCAACATGTTCAAAGTTGGATTACTTCGTGTAATATCACTTGCATTTAAACAGTGCTTCAATATTTAGAGTCGTTCATCTGTTGAAGGATTCACAGGTCTCAAACTTCGTCAAACCAACGGTTTAAAATTTTTATTGAAATGGAGTTTCAATATCCATGTGACCTAAAGATGGATATTTTTTCTACGAGCTGCAATAACTCCGCGTCAAAAGTTGGATACATTTTTGAGATATCATCTTCGCGAGCTTGAGAAGCGTGCGTTCGAGAGAAATGTCTTTAAACTTTTCAATCGCCACTCCTTGCCGCGCTGGATCATTTTTCAAACTTCCATAACTTTATCAATTTATCGAATTTCGGTCTGAAGTTTTACGTGGGTCATTCTCGAGACTATGGACTGTAAGAAAGTGCGGAAAAGCAAACAAAAATTGATGTTTTGGTCGTGTAATTCGCGTTAAGAGGAATATATCTCCGTCTGTGGACTGTCTAGTAAAATGTCTGACCAATGGCTGATATTTCTACTGATTTTCTGACCGTACGAGCGCTTCAGAGAATTTCACGCTTGTATCATTTCTCCATAGCTATAGCAATTTATTGCTGTTACTATTAAGTAAACCAGTCCTATTGAAATCGAAACAATGCAAATTTTTTAAATTATTAACTGGATTATTTACAATTCTGACAAGGACTATAAAGGGTCGTTTATATAATCTGTGCACAGGTAACTGATCAATGACTTTTTCGAACGTTATATAATTAACATACAATTCAAGATCTGTGTGTTTGTGATTTCCTTGTGACTCCTATTATTTTTGTCCGATCCAGATAAAAATTCTCAGTTGTGTTTCGATCGTAATCGAACGAGACGAGTACAGTTGGAGTTGCGAACGAAGATTTCCAGATGTGGTGAAATTCGAATAAATTATATCTGGTTCGCGGCGTTAAACGGGAAATTTGTTGGACGATTACAGGGAAATTCGTTTCTCGTCTGCGCACTATCATGTCGTGGATACGTCGTATCAATGCGACGCCGCGACATGATAGACGATCGCATTATTGGATCATATTTCACCGATCGCAATGGGTACGGTATGCTTCATTTTTATTGGGCAGATTGCAAATTTTTGTTGGAGAAGGAACGGCCAAATATTCGACGGATCAAGTGCCGTCGATAAAATGGCTGTTTTATGCAAACTGCGTTATCAATGCAGTGTAAACCGTTGCCGGAATTTCCCTTCAGGAAATGGAGGATAATTTAATGGCTCGCTATCGCGCAATCGTGAATATTGTCCGATAAAAAATGTACAGAATTAAAATTTTTATAGACGAACGTTCGAATAGAGAATCACACAAAATTTGTTGCGTTTTTAAATTTACTTGTATAATCTGTAGATAGAAATAAACCAATAAAGATAGGTACTTCCGTAATTCCGTTTTTTTTTTCCGAATTTTCGATATTTTTGGGATTATTTATTGACATGGAAATCAAAACATGTATTTTCCGATACTTCGTTTATCCGTTTGTTATTGCATTTATCTGCCTGAATGTTTGTTTTTATTCATTTAAACTCGTAAAAGAACAGTTGAAATCAATCAAGCCACTTATTACTTCCCCCTCCTCTCAAATCAAGAAAATGATTTAAAAATTTCGAGGACCAAGTGGACAGTGCAGGAAAGTAATAACTCCACAAATCGACACCGAAGTAATTTACCAGAAACACGATAAAAAAGACTATCTAAGGAGGGGGAGGGGGTGGGGGTCAAGTTAATTGCAACTTCGTAATTAACGCGGGCCGAGGATGTCGATTAGAGTCGAGGCGATTTATCAAGATCGCCGTATTCGTGGAAACCGAAGACACGTGTGCGATCTGTCGATTCTTCGAGAGTAGTGCTGAGTCAGTTCGATGGGTTGTGTGTGTGTGTATGTAGGTGTACTGTGGGTGTTGGGGAGGAGGGTGAAGTGTTCGCGGTGAATTTCGCGGAATTGTAGAGACTCGCTCTTATCGAGCACGAGGCGCAAAAAAAGAATGACGAAGAAGCCACGTGGAAAGCGTACGGTTCATCTTTGCGTTTTTGCCGCCGGTAAACTACCATCGGGCACGCCCTAATTGCTGCAATATTTTAGAAAATTTCGCGGGTGTACAGCAGCCGTACACGAACGCGTTCTTTTGAAGCGAGGCGCCTCGTGGCTGGCGCAAATTGAAATTCCGACGGCGTTGAATGCGCATCGTAAGCGATGTTGAATGTTTGTTTAAATAGTTCATCGTTTCTAGCGTCCTTTTGCAGAGAAAAATTTTTACGGACTTTAATATGTGTGGCGCGGACCGTAAATAGTACAAACGTATGTTAAGAAATCTATAAATATCGTTCCATTCGTGGCTGGCGTCCATTTCTCGCGCAACTGAAACGTGTAGTTGGTACGCGTGGCTGCGCGACGGAGGTGCGCATTGTCATTGTGTCGCTGACCACTGAACGGAGCGGATCGATGCGTGCGACAAAGTTCTTATCCAGAGAGAATTATTGATTTTTACTTAAATAAACTGTCAAATTTTTAGACGATTTAAGCAAGAAACTTTTGTACATCCATAAACGTCTTATCAACTCAGAGAATAAGCTAGTTTATATTATAGACACGTTCCAAACAGCTTGTAAGAAATATAATAAATACTCCATGGCTAGTATATATCGATATATTAACAGAAGCTTGTCGACACGTTCGTTTAAGGTGGCGTGGAATTATTTAAAAAATTCAACAACCCTACTTCCAAGTTTGAAGTAAACGCGAGCATTGCCGTCAGTGGGACGATAAAATATTTATATTTCAATAACAGATCCCATTCATTCGTCGGGAGCTTGAGAGCCGTCGATATGTTTTGTTGGAATGTTAACGCAGCTGGTATTGTTTTAGTCTGCGATCGTATTTCAAAGTTCTCTTTAGAACACCGACCGCCATGTCATTCATTTGTGAATGACGTCTACATTCTAATTTACACGAGGAGCCACGCTGCACGCATGCGAATGACGTTTAAATTTTAATTTCTAGAAATCCTGATAAAACACCGATATTCTTAATAAACTATACAAACTGGTTTTAATTTTATTTCATTTCACGGTTTTTGTTTTTGCATGCACGATGAAATAGCCGACGCGTTAATAAAATCAGAAGCGCAGCCTGTTTATAGCCCAAGAAGACTTTGAATAGTTTTTACACCCCTGAAAGGAGGTATTGTTGTTGTATTTAATAATGTTCCAACACAATCTGAAATCTCGATCAACGCGAAAACGCATCTCGTCAAATTACAACGCTCCTCGTTACTTTGTAGGGAACAGAATTACCATAAAACGTAATAAAAATCGCGATTAATTAATCTCTCGTCGGTGTTTTATTACCGCCCGTGGACCAATAAGAGACGCCCAGCGTAGATACGATATCCAAAGGGCCCATTAAATTGCTTTCCTCGGCTAAAGACGAAGACCGTGGAATTAATTATTAAAGATTTTATTACGCGGCATGTCCGTGTCCAACACACTCTATCGCTCGTACGTATATATTCTTTCCTATTCGTTTTACATAAACGATGAAATTATTTAACAAAATATGCACCGAGAAACGCTGGATATATCTTTTTATACGTTCTACATTCATAGAGACGAAGGTTGAGATCGTCTTCGACTTGCGAGGAGAACATGGTGGTCGAAACTTCACCGCCAGAGGGCTACGCTCCTTTGTCGATTCTCGTAAGTGGTCGACCAACGTCTCAGTCTATGTAAGTATGCTGTTTTAAGCAAGCATATTCTTCACTTGTGTTTCCTACACAAGTATTTACCACGTTCCCGCTAATATTCTGTACCGTAAATTAATTATACAGTAATAGAATCTTGAAGGATAAGTCTCAATGGAAATTGAGTATAGTACTACGTCAGACGTGTCGGTTAATCTACGTAAAATCTGGGTTAGGATTGGGTTAGATCCTCTTAGACCCGGAATGATCTTCCCAGCACCCAGCTACAGCGATGGTAGCCTGAGAAATGAGTCCTGGAAGGAATTGCCAGTCGTATTAGGTTAAACATTTCAGTCAGCTTTCATCAGATCTGCGGCTAGGCAACCATTACTCGACACTGTCTACATTCCCATTAACCCAGGACTGATCCTTTCAGTTTCCTGGAATACAGAACCTATCAGGCGGGGGACACGAAAAGTGAATTTCCACGTGTCGTACATTCAACCAAACAGCTCCCATTCTCGATTCACGCAACGATTGCCACAGGAATTCTGTGGCTGGGGAGTCGTCAGGACAGCGTTCGCTTTCGGAGGCTACACGGCCCCCCAGGGTACATATTGTCAGTTCCAGTGTCAGTGCTCGCTACTTGTAGACTCTGTAATTTCCGGCTGCCACTCGACCTGTTCTTATTTCCCGTCACGTTCGCCAGCCGCCGCTTTTCTCGCCAGTCCTCACTCGTCCTTCAGGTGTAATGGAGTCGAGAAACAGATAATTACCCCCTTGGCCCTCTTTGCCCCGAAAGAATTGCGACTTTGACACCCTCCACGGTTCTCAGAAACAAAATGGGAATAGAGGCTGGATTCGCCGCGTCTATTACATCAGGACTATTCATTAAAGTATTTTGAATCCTCTCTTCGTGAACCTAGCTCCAAATTAAAGTAGAATAAATGGTTAGAGTTGTTCAGACGTTGTGCAAATGACGTTTGGGCTAAAACTTCGGTTTAGCAACATCTAATAGATATCAAGTGATACACGATAGTTGTTATCGAGTGTTCAGCGCAGCCATCGCTTGTACAACATCATCCTCGATCACTTTCACGATAGTGCTTCATCATGAGAGTACCCGGTGGTCTGGACGGACCATTCTGTCCGCGAATCCGTGACCAGCAGCAATTTTTGCACGAACGTAGGGAAGCATAAACGTATCCGGGCCAAGGGTTTGGTTATTAACTATCAGGAAATATGGGGTGGAGATCGTCGATGAAGCCCGGGTGCTTTGCAATTATCAGAGCGAAGGAAAACAGGACCCTGGCTGGCTCTAATTATCGGGGGGGAGTCGGATTAAACGGGAAATGAGACAGTAGTGTACCTCAAAAGAGGATTACGTTTGACTGGGAGTTCTCTGTTTCGGTACCGTTCAAATTAAACGAAATACGAGTTTCAAGGTTCCTCAATTATCCCTATTTCGCTACTCTAGTAAGTAATCCTGACGTTTTACATGGCAACAACAACGCGAGCCTGCTTGCCAAGTTTAGATCTTCGGGTGCAGTTGCAGTCCTAAGCCAACGTGTAAACATGACGTTAATCTCATGAAGTTGGGAATGAATGGATAATTAAATTCTAACGTGACTGTACGCGTGCAACGTCACAGACACAATTAACTCATTGTTACGGCACAAATTATGAGCAGGGGTGGTCCCGAAAAACCCTAACGCCCGCGAGGTTTACCTTTGGCTGTACCGGCATTCTTAGACGGCTGCACGCAGCGTGCGTTTGGCACAATAGACCGTTCGTCCATTGTTTTAGAGGCTGACTTCCAGGAATCTCAGGTCCAGCGTCCTCAGGACAGTATTGTCTCGCTTATTGCATCGCTTTGCGTTACGGATACATGCAACGGAATCCTCCACGTCGCTGCTTATACCTCCTACGATAATTAGGAAAGGTAGATCAAACGTCTGCTCGAGAAGTACAATATTGCCTCGCTTCTTGCAAAAATTTGCGTTACGGATACATGCAACTAATATTTTTTATTATACTACGCGATAGCAGACGTCTATACGAAGTCATCGACTCTATCGTACTATTTCTGGTAAACGAAATCTCTTCCAAACCTCTCTACATGACAACTGGCGGGTCCGATTTAGTTGCAAGAAGCGAGGCACTACAGTATAACTTTCCGTGGATCCAATCCAATGCAAAGGAACGGCGGTGTCTGGCAACAAGACCTCTTCTCGGTTTGTCGAGGTGGGTTTCAGGGTGTCCCTCGGCAATTTTCTGCGTAGTCGAAAGAAAAAAGAACAGCGGTGGGTGGGGTGTAGCATCGAGGACGAAACACACGAGAGGCGAGCCGATAGTTGGCTTAGTGACAGACTCCAATCTCCGGGGCTACTCCCACGGAGACACCTCTCTGGGTAAGGATGACGTCACCAATCCTCCCCCAACCCCCCACACGATACCATACCATTGCTTTCTTCCGCGCTGGGGTTATGGAGCTCTCTTCTTAAATGGCGCGGAGCGATAAGGAAGAGGACCGTTTGATGAATCGGCGCGGAACTACGTCCGGCATACGTAAACTCCCCTCACGGTGGGAGTGGGGGGATGAACGATGCCATCGTCGGGACGGGAATGCCGAGGAAAGCAAACCGTCTGGCTTGGAAACACTCGGATGTGATTACAAGGGAACGCTCTTGGACTCGTCGAGGCCCGGGCCAGTAAGAACGAACTTATGAACGAGCATACCTCAGGTATTATTCCCGTTAAGACGGTAATTTATTTTTAACGTTCGGGGCGGACTATTCGAAGATTATCCGCGACGTCAGTCACGGGAGAATTTGTTATTTTAAACGAGAAGTACGATCGAGAGTCTCCTCGAACAAAGCGCGTACGCTCTGCTAAGAAATTTGCAATATCCCCTGAAGTATGCACTTTGAAGAATCGATACAAGATACGTTGAAATCCTTTATGAGTATCGGGATTCCTCGCGATATTTTTAAACGAAAATAATCGTTGGATGGGCAGCGAGCAATTGCACGCGTGACGATTGTTGAAACCAGAGTTTAAATGTTCGATACCGGGGACGGAACCAACCAGAAAACGCGCTGCTTCCCCGGTGGCTGTAACCCGTAACTTGTAACGGCTTTTGTTCCCGCGCTATCATAAATATGCTGGAAAATATCGGGTCCCCGGCACACATTCGCCAACGGGTCGCATTGAAAGGCTCTCGTCCAATTTCCTTTCCGCGCGCCCTCGAATTTACCAATCTACATAGCAGATGCAGGCTGCTCGAGTCCCGAATAACAGGCTGCAAAACATATTAGACCGATGTTAAACGCCACGCTACTAATAATCCTCTTATTTCACTGCACTCGTGTCGTTTACCATCCCTGTTCAACCATCGACCACCTCCATTCAAGTACGAAATAACCCGAGTTTCTCTTACAGAACTACATTAGGTCTGGATTTGATTAAGTTGAGGTTATGAAATAGATTAGGTTCGTATCGGAACGTACTTCCAGCTGTATCTGTCGAAACTCTGTTTTCAATCATACATCAAATAACAGCTTTTATAAAATCCATTATATTTTTTTAATAGTTTGTACTGTCCTACATTACCTATTCTTTAAGTTCGAAAGGATTCCATTTGTAAATAACTGTTTTGAAAATTGTGAAAAATATCGAATATTAAAGATTATCGAAGTGCCTATTATCCACACCCAATAGTTACGAGACTCTGTGACTCATCGCGCTGACTCATCCCCACTTCTCGGCCCAGCGTGCTCAGGCCACGCCCTCCGGGCTCTTTTCTTAGTTATCGAGCTATACACGCGATACAATGATGGGTTCCTTGCTTCGACCAATCGGTTGACACTTTAATCTGCGTAGGAAATTGCACCCGCGGATTTCCACAAAAGAAATAATTCAGCGGGCTTGACAATCTGTCGGTAACACGAGGGGCGTGACGGTTAACCGGAAGAAAGAAAGACATCGGGGGAAGGGGGGACATTGTGTAAAGTTTTAAAATACGAAGTTCTGTGCGAGTAATATAAAAATGTAACATAGAAATGCATAACTTAAAAGACTTTGATGTTTTTTTAAAAAATAAATCGCGGGTATCGCGGTAGCATTGGGAATCGAAATTAATATTCGCGCGTCAGAGTCGTATTTTTCGTGGCGGGGAAATTGTTATACCGAGTCGAAGGGACCCGGACTCGCGTATCGCATAGAAATTATTCGTTTCGCGGACAAGCACTCGTTACAGAACGCTACTCGTTCCGACAACCGTATTCCGCCTCAAAATTCGAAACATTTCCCGTGAAAATTTAAACTTCCATTAATTTTCACCGTGGAAAACCAGCACTCAATTTCAATGGACTTTAATAATTACGCGATGAAACACGACCAACGATTCCGCATTCATCGAATATCAGCTTATTAGTAAAATATAAAGGGTGCATCGTAATGCATGATCTACGCCATTATCATTATCGAATTTGAAGGCGTACCTATATCGAAAATCGAAGTTCTTCGCGTTTTTGTTCGCGTTTAGCATACATTTTGCGCTCGAAATATTTTTTAATCGTAAATGTTTTCTAACGCAACTTTTTTTTTTAATCGATTTCACCTTATACAGAGATTCTGCAGACAAACGGAGTAGCTACATTTAGGTGATTGAAAGACCGTAAGACGACCCAACGTAATTCACCTTCGAGTCTCCGTCTCGCATGGTCAGTGCCCTCGGAGGCGGTTCAGGGAGGAAGACAGTAGCGTGATAGACCACCCTTACTTCTAATCCGTCCCTCGACTCATCCTGTCGTTCTTTCGCAACATTTGCGATCACAGTATGCGGCCATTTGGTCGAACCACCGATTGAACCGCGATTACTTACGTCTGCTTTCCCCAGGCCCGTGTGGATCGTAGACGTGGAAATGATGAGGAGAGAAACAGCGTGGGCTGAATTAGAGAACAGCTTTAAATCGATCGATAAATTGATTGGAAACCATTCCCGGCGATATCGTGTGTTAACTGTGATGCATGGCCTCGAACAGGGGGAATAAGAGGCTGGTTATAAACGTTCCTTGAGTGGATCTGTTTGTTTTCGGCCACGAGAAAATTGGACGTCCCGTAATTGCAGTTCCTTCGGCGTATATTATGGGATCGATCGAGCTTTCTAGTTACGACCACGTGAACGTGAATGTAAAAAAGTAATTAAACGCAAAACTATAAAAGAGAATGAAACTACATCTACTTGGCCTCGTCTATAAAAGAAGATATTAGATGCTATCGGCGATCGTTGAAATTCTCGCGCGACATTAGCGCCGCCATGTGCGCAAGGTGGGTGCGTAGAGGTCTATTCAACATGGCGCTGGGGTCCCGTGCCCACCTCGATGATTCTCGGTGTATTAACGGAACATTTATGAAAGATGCAATGTAGTATCGACTCTTATATGAATCTGCGTTAGGGATACTCGCAACGAAATCACTGCTGTCAATTTCTGAGGATGATTTACTTCAGTTTAGATACATATAACTGAGAGTTCGTTAACTGAAGTAGTTTGTAGCTATGCGAATGAGTTTTAAGAAGAAATTCTCTTTTTCCACAGCATGTGACGGTACCAATCCGATTTCAATGAGCGAGGGAGTATCGTAGCAAGACTGTACATCTGCAGCGGAGGGTTTCGCGCGTGTACGAGAGCCGTTCCGCGCCCAAGTCCCTAAGTAAATCGCGAAGAACACATAAAATATCGTTAAGTGCTTCCTTCGGGGGCAATCTCGCCGGAGTTTTACGAAAAACCATAATTTCTGGCGGCTCGTTCGCCGCGCTATCTCCTCGGCTTTCCAGACGCTGTTCGGGGCGTTATCATTGTTCGAAGTTTACTTTATTCACCGTCGAAACGAAGTGTCCGTGAAAAGGCCAACAGCCAATGGACGGAAGCGATAGATAACGGCCGTAGGAAGTTCACTAATCAAAATGGAGGAAAGTTATAGCCACGACCATTAGCACGGTATGGTGTTGCGGCACGCAAAATGTCCGTTTGCCAACGCTACTGGTATGAATTATTGTCTGGGCGAACTAGACTGACCATCGGATCCTCCGTTCATTGATGTTCGGTCTTCTTTATTTTATTTTAATAGTTATTAAAATGATATTTCCCTCTAAGAAACAATCTGGAAACTTTAAGTTACTCGTGGAATATACTCTTGTCGATGTATGGTACGTTAACGATCTGCAAAAAATTTACGACGCTCGTTTTCGGCGGGGATCAGCCGGTACGAAACTTTTGGCCGGTAGTGTAAGTTCATCGATTTAGGAAACGCGATGCTCGATGGTACTGATAACAGCTGCGGGTGGAAAGAGTCGCGTCGAATGAAACGATACTGGAGATCGATATCCGTGGCGTGACAGTCCCGAGATTAATATACAAGCTCGTGAACATGTATTTCCACGGAGCTTTCGGCGGTACGATAGCTCGATAAAGTTACCAGGACAATTTGTTACGCTCTATTAAACCGGCCTTGATTCCTCTGTCTTGGCGGGGAACGTGTCTTCGATATAAAGAGTTCGTCCGATTTTTTGCGAAACAGCCAACTTGAGTGTTATCGGGCCGCCGTCGACTGAAAACGTTCCCATTTCTCACGGCACCTGTATAAAATCCATTCGAAGTAAATTTGAAAAATGGCGATCGCATGACAGCGACGTTGCGACTTCCTCCGCGGACTTTTCACGGTCGATGCTCCGCCTCATTGGAAAAACAAGTCGATAAATATTCCCTGTATTCAAGGAGATAGATATGGTATTTCGATTCACCTGTTTACCCTCTCGAGTTGTCACCGGATCGAACCTAAGCTGACACAGCCACAGCGAGAGACAGGGCTCGACGGAAACGTTATCTTTTCGACGGAGAAACGTTGCGACAACCTGACGGACAGTAGCACATTTAGATCGGAAATTTTTAAACGGTTTCCCGATTTTATCCCGACACTTACGCGTGACTGTCGTAATTCCGTGACGAAATCGGGATACAACGAGCCAGGGAACATGTCGCGTGACGGACGACTTTTAATGAAGAAGCTGATGTCTGCGTTGGTACGTAATTTGATCACGAGGCGGGAAGTATAGTTCCTTGTAAAACATAAAACTAATATCTCTGGCTTACATCGTTACCCTTCATTATTCGCGGCTTCAGAAACTGCTAGGAGTCATGAAGTTCGTGGGTCGACTTAAAGGAGGTCGCCAGATAAGAGACTCCATTTAGAGGAGAGATAGAGCCAACGTATGCGACCGTTTACTGAAATATTCGTCCAGCGGCGGGGACATTTTGAGAAAATTGATTGGTCATCTTCGAAAGATTCTAAATCGAATAACTTTAGTCTTAAATATTTTCCAATTCCAATTCACAAGGTTCAGAAAATGATAGGGAAATTCGAAACACATGCGATTCATCGACAGACGTTGAAGAGTAACCGAGCAAAATTTCATTTGGACAGGACAGAAACAACAGGAGTTATAGGGGAATCACAAACACACAGACGGTGAATTTTACATCAATTATTTACGTTTAAATTTAGGAATTAAGTTCTTCGTTGTACGAGTGAACTTTCTATGCCATGTGAACGTCAATAAGTTAAGATAACCTATCTAAATTATGGATGCTAAAGCTAGGTTTGATAGGTTAAACTTGACTCGTTTATAAATAGGTCGCCAAGTGAGAGACTGCTTTCAGCTCAGAGATAGACCCAATGCACGTCGACGTTCACTGAAATATTATTGGGTATCTCGAAAAATGGCTCTGAAGAATTTCTGATGCGCCTGCTTTTAAGGACTGCATTGTGCTCTTTGCGGAATTGCCGGAGAAACGATTTGCCGTTTTTTAAAGGACCGTTACGGGCGTACGGGAGTGCCGTTGAAAAAATCATGCGAACGGTAAGAGGCGCCGTAAGACGCGAGTCCCGGCGATATTTAAATGTCGTTGCATCTTCGGTGCCTTTGGATGGCCCCGTTTCCCCTCTCAGCCAAGAGAAACGCAAAGCGAAAAGCGTGGATTCTCGAAATTCGCTTTGACGGCACGGACTTGACGAGACATTTGCAATTAAAAGTTTCACGTTTATTAAGAAAATTCTCTCCGGCACTTTTCCGAAAACTTCCACCGTCGTCGATCTTTTAACAGAAACACTCGAGGCACTCGACTTCATTGACATCGCAACTTTGTCTTATAGATTTAAAATGCACATTATTTGAAAACGAGACCACAGTCTGTTGGGAGTTAGAGTGCCACCTCGTTATATGCACCAATCTGCGTTACGGATACATGCAACGGAACCGTCCCCACCACTGTTCGAGTTTCTTCGACTCGAGCAGATTTATACTGTCAAATTTCACTAAGATCGGCTATGGTCAACCATTTATTTATTTATAAATAGGTGGGTGGGGATAAATGTGCCGTCCTTGAACGTGTACTCGGAATTAAAGATGAAAGATCGCGAAGAAAAGGCAGTGTGAACCATTAGAGCAAAAGGTATAAATAATATTTCTGTCCCGGATAAGTTTCGTTGCTCTTAGCGTCTCACTGTCCCTTGCGTAAAGGAGGCAGGATAAGAGGCTGCTTTTAAGGACATAAAATACGTAGACACGTAAGAATACCTATGCGAGGCTGTGCCTTGCACATGTGACCCTAGGGTATGTACCAACCTACCCTCAGGAAGGCTACTTTTATCTCTTGAGGGGATTTCGTAAGTATACGGATGAACGGCTGTTCGATCGAACGATCGAATCGATCGTGAACCCAGCCAGTATCAGGCTTGCCTGTTTATTAACACTTAGCTATAATATAGCGGAGCATATAGTACTAACTCAGTCGTTGCTATCTTCGTGAAAGTGACAGGAAAGTAACGATAAAATTAGGAATATATTGCTGGGTAACCGAGTTTGATAGATGGAGCCACTGCGGAGTCAGCGGCCATTACAATGTTAATCCATTTAGGCTTGATCTACATCGTGAATTAAATACGATTTCTTAATATATAATAATAAATTTCACGTTCTTCTTATACCGTAATAGAGAAATTTCTGGGTTAGTTTTTACCAGAACTTTAGGGTCGTAAGTTCCTTTCATTATTCTACGTGTAAAAATACTACTACATGAAATATTTTACATGAAAAATTTGAGGGAACGGATCTTTTAAACGTCTCTCTGAATAAAACGTACACTTTACTAAGAAATTTCGAATATCTCGTGAAATATGTACCGTTGAAGAAAGCTGGGATGAATATAATCGGTATATGATGGGGTAGCGTTCGAATTCTACTTGAATGGTTCGAAGAAGAATAGTAATCGTATGTACGATTGAAACCTAACCTAACATGTTTGATGTCTACCCCAGGATGCTTCGTAATATTGATCGTTTAAAATGGAAATAAACTCGAGACGATAATTTAAAACCAAAGAAGCAAAATATAGTGTCTCTAAATTATTAAAAATTTCCTAAACGTGAGAAAGTTACAATGTTTCACAGGTGGCACCACCGTAGATCCAGTGACCATTACTATGTTAATCTAGCCTACGATTGGACTCTATTATTGGGTACATAATCTAACCTACGATTAGGTATTATTGTTGGGGACAGTGCTATTGTTTGGTGAGACTGTAGAACATGCCAACATTGTCAGTGGATGAAGAGCTTTCCAGTTAATAGTTCTTTAATTTGCAATTTGAATATTTTCTCTAGACTCGATGGTTTCTGTCAAGTTAAAACCCACTCGAAACAAAGTCGATTTCGTCTCTAACTATGGACGGGACTGTACAGGGTAAGATCACTTATGGCGGCAGTAAGGAAAAAGTGCCGAGGAAGGGAATATTGGGGCGGCTGTGCAGTTCCAGCCACGGCACTTAGCGGGCCGCGTTAACGTTTTCTCGTTAGTGCTTTCCGTAGCGACAAAAACGGCACCGGTAATTACTTCGCCAATTACTTCGAAATATTTCACCTCTATATTTCCTAAATACTTTCTTCGTTCCTGTTTTCCCCCGCGGCGGCCGACCGCCGTCACCCTCTACTTTCAGACGAAACTTAACCCTAGTTCCGTTTGATTTGTACCTTGTTCTATTTTTTTATTATTTCCATCAGTATTTTTCCTGCCTTTTAACTCTACAGGGCGATACAGAGTAAATATTAAACGCAAGCGATCGTTAACTCCATCAATGTTAATCGCTATTAATAAATACGAAACAATACGCGAAAATAAATTATCTCGAAAGATTCTTCGCATAAAAATAAACAAGAAATGTGGAATACCATTTTTTCATACGAGGCTTCGTTTTCGAGAAAATCGATTTTTAAATTTCTTGGGGCATCGAAGTCGTTAGACTTGGCTGACCATTGCTCGATATTTCTACTTACGTTGATAGTTTCAATCGAATCCTAACACTGCTTCCTTTTGATTTGCACTTGTCTCTATTTTTTATTATTTTTATTGGTATTTTTCTGTCGTTTGACTCTCTAGAAAATGGTGGACGTCCCGTAAAATTGGTAACATCGAATTTTCCGCTACAGAATATGGAAGGTCAATCGTTTTTATCTTATCTGTTTATTTGTACGATGCTATAAATTATGCCCAAACACGAACTGGCCGTGGAGGACTAGTCTTTTGGCACACGCGACCATCAGATCTTACTATTGATTTTTACCTGCGGCGAGCTGTGAAATAAAAATTTCACTGTACACGGTTGAATGATTTTACTCGAAAAATATTGCAGTTCTATGAAATCATATTGTCCACAAATATAATTTTGTAACGCAACATTTATGTCAGTGAAAAGGGGGCGGATGTTCGTGCAAAAATAAATCGAAAATATGAAACCAAGATTTCTCGTGCGAGGTTCGTTTTCGGGAAAATCGAGCTCGAAAATACGTAGGGTACGCGTATGACACGGCCCGCTAAAAGTAAATTAGAATTGGGGATTCTTCGTGTAAAAATAAAGGGAAAATATGAAAAAATATTTTTTACACGAGGCTCTCCGTTTTCGAGAAATTCGATTTCGAAACTCGATAGAGTACGAGTACTATTAAGACTTTGGCTAACGCGTCTGGCTGTTATTCGCTGTTTCTACTTGTATTGGTGTCCACCAATATTGACACTGGCTTGGCGTTATCCGTTTGAGGTAGTTCTAACTAGTTTGAAGATAATATTACAGTGTAGGTGCAAAATATGATGATACCTAACCACTGTCAGCGATTGCAATCGATGCTAGTGGAGATAACGAATTATGGTCAGACCTATTAGCCAAGCTATCTTCGAAAATGAATAAGGACGAAGTGAAAGGAGAAATGGAAACAAATAAATTAACAAGTGTCCCTATATGGCGAGAGGTATCGTGGGGAAAATAAATTGACAATGTGTAACAATTTTTGTCTTCTATATTCCGGGCTTCGTTTCAAAAAAATCGATTTCGAAGCTACGCGTAATACGCGTGTAACAGAGTATGTTAAAAGTCTATCAGGATTACAGATTCTTCGTGCAAAAATAAATCGAAAATATGGAACAATATTTTGTTACACTAGGCTTAGGTTCCCAAAAAACAAAAATTTATTTTGAAACTTGTCATGTGTGCGGTGTTGGATACTAATTGTCTGACCATGCCTCGATATTTCTACTTAAATATTTTTATTGGGAACTTGATCACAGTTCCTTGCAAATATTACTGTATTTTTTCATTTTTATTATGTTTATCGTTAACTTTCTTATCTCGTAGCTCTATAATTTCTTATTTTTTTCTTCCCTTTTGTGAAGTTTCATTTATTTATCCGCCACGAGTCCAGAGTGATGCTGGAAGCGATCGTTCGCGCAGGAACGTTTCGCGTCTCGCAAGCGTTTGACATGTGGCAATAGGTGCAGTTAATTAACCGAATTACAGCGACGTTAATGCGCCAGTTTTAACGGGTGACTGCTAAATTGACGCAATTAGAAGATCAATAATGTAGCGACACGTATCGACAATTCTCTTAGCCTATCGAACGAACGACTAACTATTGTATAATTATTTGATTTGCGATCCGAGTGACGCCATTCTTCGATCGATACAAGCGTGTATGATCTATCCTAAATCCTAAAGGATAATTTTTTATATTTTTTCAATACACAGAATGTTAAATATCTTTCTCAGTTTTGATGATGGGGAATTATTACGTCATACAAAAAGAATTCTTTTAAAGTTATAATTTTTTTAAAAATGGCTGGAAACTTCTAGCCGTCGAAAATGGGTTCAGTTTGCTTAAAAAATTCAGAATCTAACGAACCGTTTCTGTAGCTCTGTGTTTCGGTGTCCCCACCCTTGTTATCGTATCCACTTTAAACTTATCTTTATGCATTTACTCGCGGCCGTGGTCTTCTAAGAACCTCTTCGAGGCAGGATTAGGACTTTCCACCCGGCTATACAGCAGTTTTTGGGGGACAAAACTCACGGGTCTGTATAACCGTGAACCCAATGAACATTTGGACAAAACTAATAGAACTCTATTGCGCGTTACTCGTACTGCTAACTTCGACTATTTGAATTTTCCATTTCAGGAATTCCGATTCGTTTGGACTTTGCACATTCCGACTTTCCACAATTATTGTCAAGCTATCGTTGGATACACGAAATCACAAGTAAATTTAAAGGAGCTAAATTTCGAGTTTTCCCCCGCTACGCTCGAGACGTAATCATTTAATGTTTAGAAAGTACAAGTAACGGTTACGAAAAATTAAAAAATTTCATTTGTCGCGAGCGAATAAACCCGCGAATTTTATTCCCCGGTTGGAAATAAAATTCGCGTCGGGTCTCGTTCCAGTTAACAGTAATTAAATCCCCCCCGTACGGATTCCAACGTTTTTACGTTAATATACAAGCGGTCAAAGGAACGGCGCGAAGTGGTCCTCGTTCCGTTTCTTGTTTCCGCGCAATCGCTGCAAATTATTACCAGTACGTGTGCCCGTTGCGACGCGGCTGCGGAAACGCGGGAAATTTTCGGCCCGCTTGGCGCAAAATAACCGCGAACGTTCAACCGTGAACTCGGCAAACAAGGGACGCGCGAAAGCTGTGCTTGGCGGCGTGCTTAAATAAGCCGGGGCTTGAAAATTCCGGCAACGTGAACGCGGCGCGTTTGCGTATACAGGGCGAGTGACTCGCGAAATTTTCGCGACGCGAGTCGAATCGTGCCCGCGGTTAAAGCAGTCCCCCACCCCCCAAAAAGTAAAGTCGCGCCGGAAACGAGCAAAGCCAGCGAAATCGAAAAACTGAAGAAGACGGAAAAGAACCAGACGCGGTAAGAAAATGCATTTCCAAGGTGAAAATTCGCAGATCGGGACTGAATTTTCGCCGTCGAATCGCGAAATTTCGATTAGAAAAACTAATTGGCTGATATATCTATACTGCGGCAGAATTCGGGGTGGGTCGGAAAGGGGAATGATTTTACGCATAAAAATGAGTCGGAGATGTGGAACAAAGTTTTTCTCTACGAGGCTTCGTTGACGAGAAAATCGATTCTGAAATTTGTTCGGGGCAGCGGTTGACGCGTCTGACCAATGGTCGATATTTCTACTTGGATCAGTGTTTGATTATATCGACAGTGGTGTGGGATTTTCTGTATTAGGTGAGTGTAAATGTAATAGAAGATAGTATAGACGAGAGACAGACAAGTCTGTGGATACTAATGCAAGTAGAAATATCGACGATTGGTCAGACGGATGTTATATCTCCTAAACTAACGAAGCTACACATTCGAAATTTTAATAACATCTGCAGAACGTATCTATCCACCCAAGGCGGTGGGATTATGATCATATCTGTAATAATTTATTTGTTATTAATACAAAATGACTAAAGCAAATTTGGGTTTTATAAATGGCTCGACAGCAAACTTATTCGACGATTTTAAAGATATTTTTACCGCTTTGGTAAAAAGTTAAGTTCCTTCAATTCCATCTATATACATATAGTAGAATAATTCAGTGAACAGGATAATCGGAAAGTCTAATCCGAACACCGCGTTATGAAGAACAGGTCGTGTTCAGTTGATCAGATTATCCTACTGTTGAAATATTCCCGAATCCGCTTTAATCGAGCCTGCAACTGTGGCAATCAATCAAATGGTGGCTCAATATTGACATCGTTCCTTCCTTCCACTGTTAGAAGAAAATACACCAGAAAAGGAAGTGGAGAATGGAAAGGCATTTCCCTTTCCGGCGAACGAATCCCGTTTGAAACGCTTTTTTCGAAAATTTTCGGCTCCGATAAAGCCGAGCTTTGCAATAAATTCTGTTTCAATCTCCATTTAGAATCGAATACGAACAGTATCAGTAATTCATCGATATTTTTAGGGATGTAAGATAAAGAGTTAATGCAAATAATATATCCTTTGACATCAGAGACATGAAAAACAATTTAAAAAAAAATCTTGTTAGCCCACTACACTATTCTCGCGTTATATGACGAAAAAACAGGTCTCTTGCTTGTTTTATGCGTGGAATTAATTCTTTTTCATTCGAGGAATCAGTAACAACACTTTGCACGGTTTACTGTACTTCGTAGTTCTTTTGATGACATTTTTAATCAAGAAAAGAGTGTCTCAAAGCCACTATTTCAAAGTAAATTTAGATTCGATTGACCGCTACGTTGTACGTGGTAGAGAAAACCAACACAAAAGGGAGACAAAGCGTAAATAGCAGCATATTTTACATTCTTTTTACGGTTTTATTTTGCGAAATATTTATTCCCCGTGGCTTTCATAATAACATAATCTTATTATTCGTGGTGTTTGCACGAAGCACACACAAACATTCGTCGTTCTTTATGGCTCTTACGAATAAATCTGGCGAGTTTTTCGCAATATTCGGACGTTTTATTTGCACTTTTGGCTTGCAGTTGTGTAAATAGCGTGGCTATTTAGCCGATCTCGATAAACCAGTGACGACACGGTCGCTCGGAATATGTATTTTTAATCTTTCTCCACTTAGATACGAAAACACACTAATGTGATTTTTAATTTCTCCGATGAAACTCTTTGCTAAAGTGTTAATTTCACTTCCCTATTTGTTGACTCCACACTAAATCGTTTCAATCGTCGCAATATTTTCGACGACCAAAATATCGTGGTTAGCGAACCTCAGTGTAAGACATTTACATTTTCATCCAAGAATATCAGATGATCTAACATACCCCCCAGTAGATTTTATTAGAAACTCCCTATTTTAATACTTTCAGGTGGAAATAGAAACTGTCACTGAGACTAGTCACCGTGCACTAAAAATTTTATTACCAGAGAACAGAACTGGTCCATTGAACCTCAGCAGCTAACTCTGGAACTTCTAGGGTCGATACTATCTTACTTCCGGTTTCCCCTAATCATCGTTCCGTATATCAGGGCACTCGATGCCCGTGGACATCGAGACTGAACAGATCGGAACGTGCGTAACAATAACGGGGAAGTTTTTATCCGACTCCGCCTTAAAACAGGCCAATTCCAGCAGAGTTAAAGAAGATGGAACACGGAAGGGAGAAATTTGTCAGAAAACTTGCCCGGCAAGAAATTCCGCCGTAGATGTCACGAGACTGTCTCGAACGAGGGAGGGGAGGAGGGTTGGTTCCGCCATTCTTTCGCTGTTTATATTTAATGCCGCCTATCTTGGTCCCGGATGTGCCCCACCCTGGGCCGCCTCGCCCCTCAGCCACGTTTCTCGCGTTCTCCCCTTTTCAACGATCTGACCCGTGAAAACCATATCGACTCGCCCGATCTTCACCGCCTAGGGATTAATTTCTGCCCACCCTTCTATGTGCCGTACTTAATTTGCCGTGAATCGGCTCGGGGAATCTACTCACCCCATCGCTTTCAAAAGTCAACGAGTCATGATCGCAAAAGAGCATTCGATCAACGTTCATCCCTTCCATGAAATTGCCGTTCCATTTTTCTCCAAACAATTTTCTTCATTTTTCTTTGCTCTCTCTTCCGGTCCTGTTGCGATCTCCCTCCGTCCACCCTCTTTCAAAGGACTTGCTTTGTCTTTGATCTCTTCGTGCGTAGCTTCGTCGTACAGTAGTACCTCGATTAACGCACGAATTCACTTTTTGCAATAATCGAGGCACTACTGTACGGAATAACAGATTTCCGTCAGGTGGAACTGTGGCTTAAAGTTCGTTATACAGGCTGTTCGACCACCTCTGGCAAAAATTTTAATGATGGAGGCTTCGTTAAAAAGTTATTAACGTTTAAAATTCCGTCAGTACTGAATTTTTTTCTCGAAAATGCGCAAGATTTCGGAGGTATGTCTATTCACCAAAAATGATTGTAATTGACCCCAGAATCTAGAAATAATTTTTTTAGAACGATTTGAAAAATTTTTTTATCCGTCGAAAAATTTCACACCTTTTCGAATTTTTTTCTCGAAAGTGGGTAGGATTTCGGGGGTATGCATAATGACCAAAAATGATTGTAATTGATCCCAGAATCTAGAAATAATTTTTTTAGAACGATTTGAAAAATTTTTTTTTCGCCGAAAAATTTCAGGGGAACATATCAATGGTATGGTCAGACATGACATTTTCGGTAAGGAATTTTTCTCTCGAAAGTGCGTAGGATTTCGGGGGTATGCATAATGACCAAAAATGATTGTAATTGATCCCAGAATCTAGAAATAATTTTTTTAGAACGATTTGAAAAATTTTTTTATCCGTCGAAAAATATCACACCTTCTCGAATTTTTTTCTCGAAAGTGGGTAGGATTTCGGGGGTAAGCATAATGACCAAAAATGATTGTAATTGACCCCAGAATCTAGAAATAATTTTTTTAGAACGATTTGAAAAATTTTTTTTTCGTCGAAAAATTTCAGGGGAACATATCAATGGTATGGTCAGACATGACATTTTCGGTGAGGAATTTTTTTCTCGAAAGTGCGTAGGATTTCGGGGGTATGTGTAATGACCAAAAATGATTGTAATTGACCCCTGCAACTGAAAATAATTTTTCCAAAACGATTTGAAATTTTTGAATTCAATTGTTAATAACTTTTTAACGAAGCCTCAGTCAAGAAATTGATATTCTTGATTTTCGTCTTATTTTGGCTTCTAGAATCTCCCATTAAAATGTTTCCCAAGGGTGGCCGAACACCCTGTATAAAGTGTTTGATGTATGATCTTGCTTCAGTCTCGTGATTCAAGTGAAAGAACCGCTTTAGATTGTCCTGGGAGATTTAATGAGATATTATCAGCGTTTGTTTAGATTTCCTTGCGTCCAATGCGTAGGTGTCTTCTTTCCAGGGTGAAAAGGGCCGTAGAAGTTTCTATTTTGTTCCAGGAATCGCGCGTTGCATGCGTTTCTAGCAGTCCAACTTTGAAAGCTTTCCATTCTCGTACCTCGTACTTTTTTGCTCCCCCATAAAACATTACAAAGTTCCGTCATAGTCATTGTCCACCTTTGACGTCGATTTTCCAATTTTTCGGAGGCAACGGAGCCCCGGCTCGACCGTAGTTGTAGATTCGCTGCGGAACGCCGTGAGAATCGATGGAAAAGGTATTGAATTTTTTACTCGATTGTTAACTATTCACAGAAGTTTTTATGGCACAAAGGCAACGCCCGGTGGGCCACGGGGAAAATGAATTTGTTGTTCGACTAGTTTAACAATGCTTTGTCTGACAAGTTTTTCGCGGAAATATCTTTACTCGTTGCGGAAACTCGATCAGCTTTCCGAGGCCAAGATCTTCGGAGTCGTGGAGTCGTTGCTTCCAAGATGCGTTTGGCTTTACATGTCTTCCATTGTCTTCTAGGGAATACTCCCAGAATAGGAATTTCAAAACTTGTTCCAGCTCCGTCGATTTGCCCGTAGAAAATTTTGTTTAAAAGATTCGAGAAGTCTAATACTTTAATACTTTGCTTCTGTCTGAAGAACCAAGAACTACCGAAGAGTAAAACAACACTATGAACTAGACTCCTTTTTCCAATGAGTGGGTTTCAGGTTCGGTTCATCGAAAGGTTAGGTTACTTAAATTACAATACCAACGCTACCAACGGATTCAAAAGGATAACTCCTCCATTTTAAGATCCTGTTGGCAAGCAGAGTATAGAAATAAGGGTGGTTGGTCGACTGTTGCAGAAACGTTTGAGGTTAAAGTGGTAGCTGCACAGTTTCAGTTACAATATAAAACATGCAGCCTCAGGTAGTTGGACCTTGCTAAACAATTCTATTTCTTCGTTGCTTTGTTGTCTTACGTTGGCGGATTCTTCTTTTTTCCGCTGGCTTTCGGTAGATCTTGGAAAACACTGAACTTAAAGTACGACCATCCAGTCGGTGGATTATAGGGCAAGGTTACCCCGACACGGTGAAAAATGCCAGCCCCGATTAAAATACGCGTCCTGGATGCTTGGGACGCCTGAATATTTCAATCGAACCCTCCCCCTCCCCCCCCAGATCGTTTCGTCTTTCACGAGATAGCACCGCGTCTCATCTCCGTTGGATCGTTGAAATATTTAGCAGCAAAGCTACGCGAGTCTGGTTTGTTTTCCTAATATTACATTTTGAACGAAGTTTTGCAGACTTCCGGATTACCCAACATTGACGATGAAATTTACACTGAGCGTAATGGTAGATCATGATTTTTCTAATTCTCTGCGACTTGTTGACCCAAACCAATACCAAACGATCCTCTCCGCCATCGCCACTTCTTGCCACCCTTAAATTCTTATTTCTTTCCCTCCAAAGTGTTCCATTAATTACAGGTTCTTATTTTCTCCTCTTCAAACTTTCTCGTCGCACCCACAGAGTTACTTATTCATGGAGCCTGTAATTACCGAAACATGTCTTACAGGAAAGAAGCAAGTTACTTCACGCGGACGTTTCGAGAACATTTCATTCGCGCTATTCGTCTTCTGGAGTTTCGCGAGGTATTAAATGCGTTTCATAAATTATCATCGACGCCGCTCTGAGCACAATTTACTCTCAGCCCGCAGAGGAGCGTTCTAAGTGATTGAAGCACGCGACGCAAGAGTTTCCACCCCCGTTCAAAGTATCGATGCTCTCGCTAGGGAGGAATTGATCAAAATCAGGTTCAAACATTTGCAATGGTTCGTGGCGTTCGCAATATACTCGCGATTCGCGGAACGGATGGTTCCGCACGCTCTTTCTACAACGAATGATTCTCTTTAACTCTGTGCGTTCAAGTTTTCCAGGTTATCGGATATTTTGCTTGAAACTATGACGTAATGCAGATGACCTACATTGCCGTCAATGATTCAGTGAATAGGGCCCTCGGAGGAGTAGTTGAAGATTCGATGTCATCGGGCTTTGGATCAACACCAACGTGTTACTATTAATACACGAAGGGTGGTTTCCCTGAGAACCCTATTATTTTTATTCACCTAGGTTATGGCTTAGTGGTAGCCCTAGGTGAGACAATATCATTGCACTAATGCACTGAATTGGGAGTCCAGATAGAACAGACACCACTATGGGTGATGATTTCTTCCAGAGCTAGTCTTCTATGATCTTGTTGGATGACCACTAGGACCATCGATAAGTCATCGTCAGGAGTCCTCCATCCCTGCTATTACTAAGACATATACACCCCCAGACCATGGGGCCCGGGAGCTCAGAGTTGGCCAAGAAGTCTGCGGGTGTTAACGCCTTGTCGAAGAGTCCAAGTCCACTGCAAATTCCGTCATTCTTCATAGTTGAGTTCGGCGCGAGTTCGATGTAAAAGAGCATTACTTGACCACCCGGATTCCAACAATCTTGGCTATGCAGCTGGTAGCTAAAAAGGTGATTCTTGAGCTAGGAAGAGTGGTGTATGGGATGAAGATGTTCCTTCCACTCTAGAGGCCTGAAAAGTTTCCTTTGACAATCCATAATCCCAATTCCAGAACAGGTATAAGCACTGGTTGGGCAGTTAGTGGGTTCCAGTTGGCCGCGTTTATGGCTTAATCGTAGCCCCGGGGGAGGCAGTCTGGCTCCAGTGGTAAACTGAATTAGGATCGGAGACGGAACGGATAATTTTTTGGCGGGAATCGCCTCTAATGAACCGTTTCGGGGAACAGCCGACACTTCACCGTGGCGATGGTCAACCAGCCAGCTTGTTCGTTCCCCGTTGCGAGCCTCCTCCGCGTTCTAATTCGGCCACTCTTTTTGCCTCTTTGGATGCATTACGCTGTTTGGCTTCTTCGCCGGCCTCGTCTGGCATCCAGCCTCCGTGTATCTGCAGAATTTACCGAGGAGTAGCCGGTTTGCACGGAAAGCAGAATAAAGTCACCGGGCGCAGCTCCTCCTCGGCCACCCCCTTTCCGCTATTTAACCCTTCGCTGCGAGAGTTTACCTCGGGGTCATAAGCATTTACTGCGCTCCGCCACTTTATACGGAGAGCGAAGGGTTTCCAAGGAGGACTCGCGCGCAAAATACGGTAAATGGAACACGAGAAAGAATGCACCGGCTCTGATTCCGCGTGCAAAACGCCTTCCCTCGTTCCGCAAATAAGTCTCCTTTGCATAATTAAAGTAAATGACGTCTCCGCCGAACCTTCTAATCTCCTCTCTCATCCACGGTTAGAATAAGGGGGATGATTGGACGGTGAATCGTTGATTTCGCTTTGCACTTGTCATGCTCAGTGAGGTCCAACGATATCTCTTCGATTCGGTATTCGTAGGGAACAAGTACTCCCTTCTTGCAATCAAATCAGGATCGCCAGATTTTATGTGCAGTCTGGGCCAGACTTTGTTCTTGGGGAGGCAAATACAGTGAACGCAAGTGTCGAGTAGAGAGATAGACACAGAAATTTGATCTTGTCTTTCGAATCGAACTTCTTTTTTCAAGCCCACTCGAAGGATAGGGATAAGGAAAACACATTTAAAGACTTCTTTGTATAAAATTTGATGGATCCTTCTCGCTTGTGGTGATCCGGTATCTCGTAACTTGGTCGGGACACAGCACTCCCAGCATTTAGTCTTCGGTCGCTGAATGAATATCTGAAACAGTGAAGCACCTCAATCAGTTAGCAAGTAATTGGTCCAAGTTACACAGTCGCACGAATCGTATAATTGTCATCGCTTGTCTTGTCACTCCGTTAAGTACATACATATATAACCAAGAATCATTCGCGAGTTTACCAATTACTTCGAGTAATGTACGAAACCATTGGCGTAGAAATTCGCGAGTCCTATACAGGGCAACTAAAAAAGTTGGAACCAACTTTACAATATTGCCTCGCTACTTGCAATTAAATCGGACCTGCCAGGTGTCATATAGAGAGGTTTGAACCTCTCATAATGAACTAGAATAGCCACTCGAAGAAACGTAAACAGTGATGGAGATGATACCTTTGCATGTATCCGTAACGCAGATTGACGCATATAGCGAGGCACTACAAAAGCTTGCATCTCGACAGGCTGAGAACATGCAATTTGCAGTTCTCATCGCAGCGATTCTTCGCGACTTAGAATCGACGTGGCGCGTACGCGGACAAAGGATTTCTCCTGGAAACGAGGGGGCGTTTGTATCGGGCGCGAACAACCCTACGCGACGATAAATCACGTCGATCGAATAGAAATTTTATTTTTTTTCTGTCCCTGCAGCGTAAACAAAGGGCTCGCGGAGGATTCTCCGTATCTTTTTTTTCCAGCGCACTTGGGGGACCGGATTGAACCTCGGGCGGCTCGTGAAACGGCGGGAATTTGCATCGAAATTGTGCCGTGGATTCGACCCGAGGACCCGAAATTCCGCTGAGACTCGACTATTCCGCGATGACATTTACGCCTCGGTAATACATTTCCACGTCGTTGCGACGATGCGATTCCCCGCGAGCCGCGGGACGTATTATTAATTTCCTTTCGAGGAACGTTTTCTTTAGGAAATGCGTCGACGGGACGTTTCGAGGGACCACGACCAGTCAGGCACACGAGATACAAGAAATTTGCATCGATATTGGGGGGAAGGGGGCGAGCCTTGACTTCTGTTGAAACGTGAGCTACGTAGCTGGATTATACGAAAATGTACGTTTTGTATGAAGAGCGGTAGCTTAAGAGGTTCGTAAGGACAGAATGAAGTCTGGTCGCACATTGTATTTTTGGTAAGGAATTTTTTTTCTCGAAAAGGGTTAGGATTTCGAGGGTATATCTATTGAGCAAAAATGATTGTAATTAACTCCTGCAACCAAAAATAATTTTTCTAGGGTGATTTAAAATTTCTTAAATGTTGCTTAATAAATATTTTTCTGTAGGTAAATGCATTCACTACAGTAGGAGACTATCATGGAGTAAGTTTTCTCGAAAATTAAGCGCGATCGCTTGGGTCACATCGGTCGGTGCGCTCGGAGTCGAAAGTTTGCAGTCCCAGAGGGGTATTGCTTCCCAGTCGCATCGGTCCGCGGACAAAATTTACTGGAAACGTGAATCCAATATTATATTCGATTACCCGAAGGCTTCCCAGCCTACATACAAGCGCGAGAAATTCGAGGGATACTTTAATAAAGTAAATTTTCGAGAAGACAAACGGACCACTCCCAGACTCATCGGTCCGCAGGCAAAATTCGACCCTATCGTAAATCCGGTGTTATGTTTGGTCACCGTGGACCATTTTGGACGATTCTGGGTCGTGCATATTTCTAAGGGAAGCTCGCCCTTTGGTGTAGAGGTTCGAAAGACCGGGGGCGTAGATTATACAAACGAACCGTGGGTGCAACTTCGTGCCCGGGTCCCGGAAATTCGTTTCTTCTGCCGATAGAACAGCGGCAGGATCGTAAACATGGACGAGGGGGAGCAAGATCCGAAGAATTCGCTAGCGTATCATTCGAGACGAGGTTCGAAAGCTTTGTGAAAAGGGCCTGGATGCGGGCGTAAAAGCGACGTTGATAGTCGCTGTCAGGGTGACGACAGGGTTGATTGGAGTGAGGTGGCGTGGGAGGGGAGGTTGGGCGAGTCCAAGGGATGGGTACGGGGACCGTTGAATATTTAAACCGGGAAGGAAAGGTCTCTCTAAAACGCGTATTTTATGAATGATTGAACGAGTCTCCGCGGGGTCGCGCACCGTCGCGAAGAAAGAGGGTGAAAGCGACGAGCGAGGCGACGCAAGGGATCCCGAGGTGGCTGTAGGCGAGTTTTACGGCTCTAGTTGCTCTTAAACTTCTAGCCGTGCTGATTTATATTTAAAAACGCGAATTAAGATCAGTTTTCACCTATTAGTCTCGAATAAGTTATGTAGAACTACTCTGAGGAAACACATGCTAATGTAATTTTGAAATGGACCAGGGACGATACCGCCATTTTTGATAGAGAAATCAGGTACTTCATTCGATTTAAATTAGAAATGTTACTGAAAGAATCACAAAATTTCACGTGCATTTTTCTCAAAATTGACTGACCATCTACGGTTGTAATTATGGTTACGTTTATTGTCGACACGGATCTATTACCTTGCCAAATTTCATTAAAATCGGCGAGGGCTACATCTTAACCTTTCTTTGTTAGGTTCGAGGGGAATTGAAATTCGATCGCTCTGATCTCCCCCGAAGCGAGACTCGCTGGAATCGTGTTTATATTACCGAAGGGTGTATGAAACAGCGAGGGCAACTAAGAAACAATCAGGGCGAGTGGAAAATTCTGAGACGCGAAACTTCGACTTCTCCACTTCGGTAACTCATTAGCAACTTGATTTTCTGTCGCGTGTCGGAGATAACGTTTCGAGCCAACAGTTCCAACACTTGATGGAAACGACATTCGCGCACGATTCTATCTAACAATTTTAACAATTTGAAATACACTTGAAACGCACTTTGTTTAAATACTGGAATGAAATAGACACTACGAGACTGTGCGTATATATGGAAACGAAAGGGTTAGTCGAGCGCTTGTGAGAGAGCGGTCCCTCTGGCGGCGAGCACGGAAAGCGACGCCACAAGACTACGCGACACTTGCAGATGATTGTAATATGTGAAAATCGAGGGAATCTAGTTTCTTTAGTACATTTTACCAAGCGAAATAGGTATACGAATGGAAAAGTGGTTTCGTAGAAATTAAAACGGATTCCAAGCGTTCGAGAGGCAGCATGAGAGGTGGGAGGGGGAAAAACGATCGTACGGAAATTCCCTGGCACGCAATTAGGCGGCTCGGTTGCGATTGTTTCCGAGCGAAGTGCAATCTGCAAAGGAGCCGAGAGGCGAGTCGAGAAGGGGATGAAGCGTCTCGAGTGCCGGGGATTGATTATCGTGAAGGGATGAGGTGGCCGAAGGATACACCCAGGGATCGAGTATGGCCTCGCAGGACCCGCAGGAAATTGCTATGCGGGTGGTGACTTCCGGGTGATTGGCAGTAGCTACCGACGGCATTCCTAATCGCAGCTCTAGCTACAACGTTACTCGTTGCTCTCGCGCACCTTCCCTCTCTCTCTCTCCGTTTCATTTAGATTTTTCATCGCTTTACCCCTGTCGGTCGCGGAGAACGAGTAATATTTATTCGTCGACAACTTGTCGTTTTCTAAGCGCGATTCAATCCTGTAAGAGGATTAAACTGACTGAATCGAGACGATTAATAGGAGAACCGTCTGGCAAAAATTTCACCGAGCTTTCCCGGTCGCACGTGATTCGTCCATTTTGTGCGTTCAGCATCGCAATAACCGTGCAGGCAGAACACTGTGACATGGTCTTTTTTCTTTGTTCCTGGCTATCGACCGTCCAATATGCATTTGAGCAAAATGTAATTTAGCGTTTTGATCCTTCTCAGGTAGAGTTAACGATAATTTCTGTCGAGTAAAAATACAGTTTTCTAAAATGGCGTTAAAATTTCAGTGGTCAGTGTTCGTCAAGAGTCTAGAATGCAAAGAAAATTGCGAAAAAATTGTTTTCCCCCCAAGTTCTGGGGCAGACGAGCCCCTTAGAGCTGCGTCCGGATTTGGAAACACGTAAGCAACCCTTGTCAAGGGTCGACTGGCAGGAACACACGTATGACTTACGTGCTTCTCGTCGGCGCTAACGAGGTCTCGCGGATTATCGCGTGTCTGTTTGCATTATTGCTGCACCACCATCGCCACCCCACGGTTAGTCTTGGCGGGTTACGGGCCGGAGGTACCACCTCCTGTCACGCCCCTGTCATTAATTTTCATGCCGGGCGGACGATGCGTCGCGTTTGTTAGAATTTACGGGGTAACTCGTCCTCCAGCGGGAGGATGGGAGGCGATGGGGTCTACCGCCGTCTCCCCAGAGAGTCCTGGAACGATTAATTTTTCACGGTAACACGTGGCGCGATATTTTGGCTTGTAGCCGCTGACCAAACTTGCGATTCGTCGACCTTATTTTCGCCACGGACATCGCGGAGTGTATCGTCCCTCTTCATTTTCAAAATCATTCTAAAATAACGAGACTGGTTCTTTAATAATATTTTTTAGCAGCTGTGCTGACAGACTTCGATTAAAAATACTTCCATATCGCTATTATTACGAGATTGTCTGTGTGTTTGTGATTTCCTTATAAATCCTATGTTTGGCCAAACCGGAAGAAAATTTGTTTATAATCTGGAAATACTAGCAATAAGGTAGGCTACAAGCCTGTATGAAATTTGAAATCATCAGCTTTGTGACTCAAAATAGCAATTATTGAGATGTGTTTCGATGTTTGGGAATAGGCAGAAGTCACGTGTACTCTCCAACCAAGGGAATGAAGTTGTGGGACCACAGGAAGACCTTAAAAGATTTTAGTGTGACAAGGGTCATTGAAGTGATGCAGATTCAAGGGCGAGGAATCTCGGCCCTGACGCGAACGACCCTTCTGAGTCTTTTAAGGACTTCACGGTAGTAAAAAGTGACCGTAAAATCGGTCGCTTTTTCGCTCGTTTATGGGGTTGGATTGCGTTGTTAAACGATGCCTAAATGTCAGGCGTAACAAATTGTTTAATTGAGCCCAGAAAAATTTGCAATTCGAGCTACGACGAGATGCTGAACCTCGAAACATGCGTCTTTTTATTCGAGAAGGAATACGCACGATAATATCTGCGCGAGTTGCATCTAAAAAAGAATTGCGCCAGCTTAATCTAAATATAAACATTTTACGAGACGTCAACGTGAGTGCTCTCTTATTTATCTTCGCTATAAGATGCTGCGTAGCATCATCCTGACCTGTCGAATCGCATACTAAAAATTCTCGTAAAACCACCCTCTTAAGAGCAAGCTCTTCGCGTCCGGATCGAGTCTTGAACACATAACTCTGGCACAAACTATTTCCCTCATTGAACTATTATGAACGCCACTGAATGCGGTCGTAACATCGGTTGAACGTAAACGACGATGGTAACGATCTTTAGTACCTCCCTTCGAGTATTAAAAAAGTTGTAAGTGTCTAAATAGGTTGGCTGGATCAAGTTTTTGGGGCTGAACCGAGTGCCTTGGCTCTCCGCGCTCCAGTTTGCGAAGCACTTGATCAATTTTGAAAAAGAATTCACGTTTTCGAAAGATGAAAAGGGTCCTGGTAGAGTAATTTAAAAAATAAAAAAAATCAGCGATTTTGAGACGATAATATTTACCAGAGTTAAAAATGTTTGTTTAAGAAGTGTAAAAAGGGTTATTCAATCGCCTGAGCCTGCTATTATCGATGTAACGTTTAGAGTCTGTGTGTTTGTGAGTTCCCTGTAACTCCTAGAATCTTTACTCGAATCGGATGAAACTTTGTTCAGCTGCTCTTTACGTTTCGACAGGAAGTATAGGCTCGTGTGCTGAGCTCTACATTGCCTTATCTCGTTCAAGGAAGCAATACTAGGGTCTCTGTTGCTCAAGGAAGCCAGCGAGGAAACCTTTCAAAAGACAATGGAATTTCTTGTCAGAGTTACAAGGGGATTCTATAAATAAATAGTACAAGATCCTCTGGCAAATCTTAGTAATTTTTCACGTGGAATGTGCTAGTGTTAAATGCGTGTAAAAATACAGCGACGTCGCGGTGCATAATAGATTAGCAGAAAGCCGTGTTACCGTTCTAGAGATATGGTAACGTATAGACCGCTGGACGCTGGAGGATCCTCAGTCCCGTTTCCTCTTTTTCCAAGGACCATTACTTCCATTAGCTATAGCTACTTCCACGCGCTTAACACTTTTTCCGCTTTTTGCAGGCTTCCTGGCAACTCCGCGGAAGACGCCGAAAGAACTACAGAAGACTCCACTCCGTGCGCCCATTAATTTGCGGCCTCCATTTTCGTCCCTTCCTCGGCGAGACAAAAGGCGTTTGCTTTAAGCTGCCGCAATTGTTCGTGATCACGCTGGAGGAGTTCGATATCGAGCGTCCGGAACGCGAACAAAGCACGGAAATTACGTCTTGGTTCCCTACTGGCACCGATCGGAGCCGACGTTCCAAAGATTCGCTCGGAAATTTTCGAAATAACGGCTCCGCGAATTCTTAAAATTTTCAAGACGGTATGGCTCCGGGCGACAACCACCGATCCTTCAGGTTTCTCGAGAATATTTCTGGTACACTACTATATAATTCCCCACTTATTTGCGACAGTTTACGATTGTCTATAGACTGCAAAATGGAAGTCTTCGAAAGTACAGTAATGATTCTTAAAATGAACAGACGTGATTCGTAAATTGATCATTTCTATCCCTCCCAAATGGGGGATCCGTTACGAGGCTGTGTATAAATGTCCGTCGTATTTTGCCTCTGCACGAAAGACGAACACGTTCATTTTACGAATCATGACCGTATCTCCTATTTTCGGTCACTTTTCCAGCCAAGCAGGGTTTCATAAAATTTGGGCGGGAATGTTCCCGCTCGAGTGGCCCGAAAAACGACCCGATAAAATTATACACCACGGACTTAACAACATCAAAATGTCCCAGGTGGCATCGCCGAGGGATTCTTTTAGATCCCAGGGTTGTGTCTCGAAGGTCGCCCAATGGGGCCATTAAAATGCTCCGGGGGTGACGTTCCGAGATTCGTCCGGCAGGATATTACCCTTAACGCCGGGCGGAATAACAGCACCCGGGGTAAGCTGGCGCACCAAGAAGCCATGGTTGTACTCGGTCCAGCGCATCCTTTGTGGAAAACAGAGTCGTTACTTCTGGCCCGGCAGTATCATAGTTCCTCGAGGACGAGGCTCTCCGTATCGTCGGCTGATCAGTATGCGGAAGGTGAAACGGAAAATGTAGCCTGGCTCTGTCTCTCTTTCTTCCGCTGGAGCGTCGTGCTCCTTCCGGCCTCCAGGTGGAAGCGAGTGAGTTTAAAATTTCCCGGGGGATACAGGATGGACCGATGATGGGAGGGTGGGGTCAGGTCAGAGCCACGGGAACAGAGGAACGATGAAAAACGAGGAAACCCGCGATACGTGCGCGATTCTCGAACGCGGCCAATTCTCAACGGCACCGTGAGCTCTTCAGGTGAAACAATTACGTAGGCATTCATGGGAACTTTATATTACCGTCCGTGGTTGGATTTCTGAATTAGATCACCCCCCTCCCCCAACCCGTTGAATCAATAAATTTCAAGAGAGATATTCGATTTATTTGCTCTTCGAAGATCCTATCGATTTGTTGCGAAGACTTTGTCTCCTGTAGCTAGACGCTCGGAGAGCACAATTGTATAGCGCGATTCGCTTGAAAGTTGACTCGGATGAATCGATGTGAAACTTTCTTTGCAGTCGATGATATAACACCGACGAGGTAGAGATTATGTACAGACGTAGTATTTGTGAAACGTTTAAGTGGCTGTGTTTCTTTCAAGTCCATTTTCCAGAGAATCGCGCTATAGCAGATCCGAGTTTTCGAGTTATTTGCATTATAATAATAATTTAATGTGTACATGCCGAGGATAGCTATCGAATTTTAACCGACGAACGTGTTTAAGATAGGACTAACAGACGATTTTTGTTTGACCGACAAAACGGTATAATTTGAGCCATTTTCGGCGAATTTCTTGCCGCCGCGTGTTCAATTTAACCTGTTTCTTCCCCGGTCCTTTTTCTATGTTTGAAATTCATGGGAAGCAACCCCTGTTCCAGGGGTGGAAAGCGAAACTAAAACGCAGAGGAGATCGTAATGGACGCGAGCACAAAAACTGTAATCGAATCTGCTGTCTAGTTCTCCGACTCTCTTTTCCAGACGCGCGGTTCGACGAATTTTTTCCCCGGCTGCGACAGTTAGGGTAAATCTTGTTTCCGAAAACGCGGCCTGGCCTAGTTCCGATCGAATTAACAAAGTTCACGTGCACAATCACGATGGGGGACGACTGGAACGCTAAGTTTCGAGCGCGATTAACGCTGGCAAAGTGTTTTCTCGATCATGTTCTTCGTAAATCTAGCGACTGATATAAATAGAATCAAAAGCTTACTGTACTTCGTAACGACGTTCGAGAAAAATTGTTTCAGTTTACTTCTTTCGACCAGCTTTTGAAGAATAATACAGCGTAAAAGTAGCGTTAGATCACGAGAAAATCATTATGCCATCGCGGCGTTCGCTGCGACAGGAAACATTGCTCGAACGTTCGATTTCGGAGGCGGAAGGGAGACTGTAAGGAGCGGAAGAGATTGAGATATCGCGGAAAATCTCGCGCGCTTTCGAACGTATCCGGCTTTTGAATAACTCGTCGCGTGGATAGAGGAGAAAAGGAAGAAAAACGAAGATATCGCGAAACGCGAAAAATTCGAAGGACACAGGCGAAAAGCAATACCTTGCATCGATGCATCGTGGGTACGCTAAAGCAGCGTTGAATTTCGGTTCTTATTATAAATTGCACATGGTGGGTATCTCGTATACTCGCGTGGAAACTTTGGAGATTATGTTTCGCGATGCGCAATACAAGACATGGGTTATTTAATGACAGAAGTTGTATAAATTCGAAACTTTTCCGACTATTATTGAATGTGCTGCTCGTAAATACTTAATCACCCCCTATTTTATGCGTTTGTTAATGTTTGGAAGTGTCTCGAGTGTAAAAATCGCGAGGTTACGGGGCACTAGCGCCACCAGCGGAGGAAGGAAGAACTGTCAGGCGCTGTACGTGCGCAAGGTAGGTGCGCAGAGTACACTACGCAGATTGCAACTCGATCTACCAAGACTTTAAATGCGGAGTAAGAACGAATCTTGTTGTATCGGACTTCGAATACACTTTTTATTACTGTCGTTTTTTTTTTACAAGTTGATTTTAATTGTTCAATAAAGTCGCACTATCCTAACAATTAAAAGAACACACAGCATCGAGAGTGCACATACTCCCACGCTCTTGAAACGCGTTGTTCCAGCCAACGAAGATCAACGAGTCCATTAATTCGCGGGGCCAATTAACGCGAGTTACGATCGAACCGTGCACGACAACGTGGAACGCAGAAAAGAGGACGGGAAAAGAGACAAGAAATATAAAGGGGGGAGAAGGAGGAAGATCGCAGAGGTGGAATGAATATTCGTTTATTTATTTTATGGTCCATATCGTGTAATTCGATTCTCTCGATCCCGCGAGCTTCGTTCCTCTGGGCTGAAACTTTTTTTTATCTATCTTGTTCCCACCCAACGCGCGACCGTGTCCCACGCGGTTCTGTATTTCTTTCAGCCATCGTCGATGCGTCGACAATATTTGCTTCGGTATTTTTCGTTGCCCCTTTCGACTTTTCGCTCAGTTGTTCATCGCAGACGAACATATCAGAGAAGCGTTTTATCAAAAAAAAAAAGATAGACTAATCCAATGATCAGTAAAAATAACGTAACATCGATGGACCATAGCACTTTTAACGTATAAATACAAAATTGAAAAATGGATTATTAAGGCTAAGGTAATATTTACTGCGACGGTTTTAATGGCGAGTTCGCAAACAAAACCTCCACGAAACATCAATTTATTTTTATAAAACCCCTTTATATTGGAGTTCGATGCTCGGAACGAATGTTATATATTCCAGTTTCAATATAAAATAATAGCGTGCAGATGCACGTGCGCAACTGATGGATCAGGTCGAGATTTTCTGATGCCGGTAACGTCCTGGAAAAAGAACACAACCCAGCGCTTGGAATTTGCTCGTTCTTCAAAGCTGACTTTTTGACAGATAGCTTTGCAACTCGCAAGGGAAAGGACAAGGGTGGTAGGGCTCGATTTCAATGGGAGAAGTTAAGTGTTAAAGTCTCAATCAAATGAAAAAACGTTTTGACCCGATTCTATACGTTTCATCCCCACCACGATCAGACCACGCCCTCAGGGGGCTACTTTCTTAATAATCGAACTATACATGCGATACAACGATGAAATTTTTTGAATATTTCGAGGCAAGATACGCGGTGTATAATAATAGTAAGAAACATATCTCCACGGGTTAAGTTCAAAAGTAGTTTCGTGGCCGAAATCGAGGCCACACGGTATATTATATTCTGGCGTGACGTATAGTTAAGGTATTTCCTTTTTTTGGATGTACGGGTGCTTCCAGCTTATCGCGCCACGCGATATTTTCTGCCGTTTTCCGTTGCTTACACGAGTTTGTCGCAGATCTACGTTTTATCTAACGGGTGTCCGGAAGGAACGCCGCGCGATGATTAAAAGCCATCCCGATAAAGCTGTGCTACAAAGTTCAGGAACGTTCTTGCGAAAAAGTTCGCGGAGACCATAAAGATTTCCAGGGGCGTTTCAGCGAGCTGATGAAACACGGTTGGCAAACTTTGTTCGAATACGATTGCGGGTCAACTTGTCTGTGGAAATTAGGTTAACGTATAATGGGATGTCAGTTGGAAAATGTAGATGACGACGGACACACTGGAACTTTTCAAATATATAAATCGTTTATAAGTTGGAATTATAGTGCACGAGCAACGGGAGGAATCATACGAAACAAAAGTGGTTAAATTGGAATATCAAAATGTGCACTGAGACTTGTAAAATGTGCAGCAGGTATATATAAATTTTAAGTGTATGTATTTTCATCATAGTATGCTAAATAAACTCTCAAAAGATGGTTCTTTCTCTTAAGATTGACTAGAATGAATAGAATCACGTGCAATACCTCTCTATTTGTAATCTCGCGGACCCGATTTAATTGCAATAAGCGAGGCTTACAGTACGTACTCCTAACGAACCAAAGTTATGTCCTCCTTTGAAATAAAATACAGATTTCTGACTACTGCAGTGTACGAGTAATGTTTATAGACGTGTTTTCGTTTTATACGATGAAATGAAACGGTTTTGAGTAGCCGATGAACGAGATTCAACGATTCGTAGAACGCAATAACAGCAATGACATGGATGTATCCGCAGTTGCAACAGCACTGGCAAATAAATTGGACACGATGATCGATTCAAATGTTTTTGATGTTGATTTTGGCTCTGTAAATATTCGTGCATACAACTTGCCAGACGTTTGATATGACAGGGGCTAATATTACTTCGCGGGGAAACACCGTAACGCGGAGAGAATATCTGTAAGTTGAAGATCCTTTGTTCTTCGTACGGGCCGTTTATGGTTTCCCCCAGAAAATTCCTTCTAAATATTTGTTTCAGAGGACGCGACGTACCTTATCGTTATTAATTATCCGCGTTAATGGAGCCGTTTCGTTAGCCACCGTGCAAACGGGCGCCCCCAGATGAGGAAAAAGTGGGGAACAAATCAAAACGAGGAACGCGCTCGTGACGTAACGACGCTTAATATTTCCTCGTGAAGACGCCCGGGGAAGGAAAAGAATCCCGTGTACCGGGGAACATTAATTCTCCCGGTGCGAATGAAAATATATACAGGTGCAGAGTGAAGGGACCAGAGGAGGAGGAGGGGGGGAAAAATACAATAAAATAAATAACAAAGGAGATAGAAAGGGCCGGGAGGAAAGAAAGGGCGCGAAGGGAGAGAAAGTCAGGTTTGGCTGCTGTCTAATATTGAAGATATATGAAGTCAGGCTCGGCACAAAGGCTGGAAACGTGCCGGCTGTGACGATGACTGCACCGGGATCGCGCGCCACGTAAAACGAGTAGGTGGAAGCCCGATATGCCGGGAGGGTTGGCTGACTGCCGGGGCCTGTGGCCTATCGTTTATTAATTAACCGACTTAATTAATAATTCAATAACCGCCACCGCCATCCCACTTTCCGGGCACACCCCTCCGTGCTTGTCTTCCACCACCCTCCAGCGGGGATATATACGAACAACGCATAAACCAGACCTGGCAAAGCTTCCCCGAAATCCGTCGGATAACCCTAGCCCCGGCGCGCTATGCCTATTGTTGGCGATCGAAGGTGTGGGCGCAGCGACACCGTTTGCATTTTATGATCACTGCATCGTTTTAATTGACACGGTATATCTTCTGGAATGGGAAGAACCGGAACACTTTTCTTCTTTTAATTCTTCAACTCTTTCGTTATTAAGGCGCACCCGGCTTTATGGGCCAATGTAAAGCACGAACGTAGCTGGAATACTTTGCCCTTTGCGATCGTTCCTCTCGTTTCGAAATGGAGCACAGTGGAACTCCATTTATCGGAACTAATGTCACGGTACTTGGTTCATGGTATGCGTTGGTGAGACTTTTGTTATTACTGTCTTTGTTTAATATATTTGTGGAATACGATCTCTCGCGAAGGAGGATCCATGTCGTCGTTTGGCTGAGAATAGTAATCAGCAACGAATATTCGCTGCTGCTTAAGCTACTCCACAATTAGTAGCGATAATTTTCATCGGCGCTTACAACCGGTGTTAGAAAATCATTCAATTGAGTCTGCGTGTGGGGAGCTGTGTATCGGATATACGTGTTCGAGACGGTATGTAGGTAACATCGAAAATCAGACGAACAGACTGAACATGCTGGAACACTAGAAGTCGATATTCGAACGACGCTATCTTAATTAAAAGTACGTTCGCAATTCTCGAGCAACGAATGAAAATTAGTAAATAAAAAAGTCAATTTTTGAAGAAACTACTGAAGCAACAAGCTTTGTGTCCTTCCAAGAATATCTAGCTTTACACTTCCATCTTCACGCAAAGTACACAACCGAGTTAGGCGTTTGCACCACGAGCTTGTCTAGGTCGCGTGGCTAACAAGGACGCTGTTGCCAAGCTAACCAAACATGGGGTAAGCGTGATCACCGCTGTGCTCCCTAAAATTCGACCAGCCGGCAGCAGAGTTATCTCGGAAGATTTGTTGTCCTTAGTTTAAGTTCAACTTTGACACTAAACGGAGAATTATTGGAAATCACCCGGTAGAATCTAATCCTTTAACCGCTCACGAACTCCGCGAGTCTAATCCTACATCCATTCTGCGATGCAACCACGCAGTGTACAATACTACTCTCGATGGCGATTCGGGCATCGTGAATTCCTGTGAGAGCTAGATATGGATCGAATTCACACAGGATTTACGTGCCAGTATCCTCTAATAAGGACTCGTTCAACGTTCCCGTAAAGCATACTTCCCGTGAATTGACTGGGCAGAGTTTTACTAAGGTTCGAGTCGAATGTTTTGGTCGTTCAAGGTCACCACTTTATAAGCACGTGATGCAATTTTCATGTATCAACTGTCAATGAAACATGTTTGGGTCTCTTCATTCGCATATTGTCAAAGTTATGATTGATTAAAGTGGAAGAAATATAGTGATAAAGTAGCTAGATGGTATGGTGGGATTTATCACGTGTTAGCCTTGAGCGACCAAAACATTTGGCGCAAACCTACGCTGTTCTATATGTTCAATGTACCATGGGTTTTATTCTCAGAATGATCTATGGCAAACTCAGATACATAATGTGTTTATCTCTCCAAAAATTTCAAAGACGATGTAGTGGGGGGGTCACCTGTCACTGGCCTCAAGTGGCCAAAACATTTGGCGCTGCGTTTGCTTAACGAAGACTCTTTCTAGCGTCTCCTCGAACAAACTAATTTTAAATCTCGAGTGTTTTCATGGTCTCCATCCATTTATTAGCATCAGAACATTTATATCCGACGCAAATTGAGTTCCTTTTAAAAAAGAAACAGACTTTTAGCAGGATATAGGCAACAAGCATCATAATCTCCAAACTGTGTCTCCTCGGATTTAGTGACAGGGGATCGAAAGGCGCGAAAGCGTGTGTGGTTGACATTGACGTACAAACTGGAACGCTCACAACACCGATGTTCCAAAGGGTGCTGTGACACGTGGCTGGTGTAAACCTACCACGAGAGTGGAGGTCACGCATAAACGTATAAACGTGTATAATATAACAGGCCGCAGGGCAATGCAGCCAAACCGCCTGGTCGTTCAAATAACATTTTCGTCCGAATGTTTCGCAATTCGTCGGACTGCACAAACGAGCTCATGGCGAGATTTCGAAAAATAATCCGACGCCGTTGGAATAATAGTCGACATCTGCTTGTTCCAGTAGCTTTCAGGCTGTTTGTCGATCGCGACCAGCTCGTAAATTAATACCGTGCTATCGTGTACCAGCACTTATTATTCGTGTTTCGGGCCCGGATAAATGGGACGACCGTAAGATTCGTTATGATCCACGCTGCCGCAATGACCAGATATGTTTTCGTAATTAGAAAACAGGACGCGATTGTAGCTTCCGTTGTCCACGGGTTATGATTTATGTTAATGGACTTCCGGACCTACAACGCAATCCTGATTCAACAATTATGATCCATATCATGTTTCTGTCGATTCCTCCTAGTCGAATTTCTTCTTTTACACAACGAAATGTTACACACTTCGGAGATTCGTATCACAAGCCATGTCATTTGCAATGCATCGACAAGCGGTTTACTCTATTTTTAACGAAACGTTAAGATAATTATAATCAAATATTTCGAATTTTTCTCAGAATCAACTTTCCTTGTGACTCGTCTTAATAAATATTGCCTCTGCCAATGATCTCGTTTCCGTTCGTCCCCACTAATTCGCATAAAAGTCTGCTCGCCGCAGCAGCAAGCAATGCGATTATCCCTGCTGTTGCATTTTAATGAAAGTTCGACAAAAGCTTTATCGATCAGTCGTCGGGACGTATTTCTTCCGGGTTCGGCTGATCGCGACGCGACACGAAGAACGGCAAATCGGAAGATATTATTCACCGATTCCTCAGCGAAAATCCATGCGTGCGGTCATTACCGACAAACTACGGGTAATAAAAATCGAGCCAACTCCGATGCCAGTTCCACCGCCCACGAAAACTTCCAAATGGGAAAACTCGACATTAAACTGGACGTTGGGTCTGAGCGAACAAGCGAGGAGGGGGAGGAAAAAAATGCTGAAAACTTTCGAAATCCCTCGAAACGATGCCTGCTCATTGTTTCTGTGACAAACGGAAAGCTTTTTACGGCGGCTAGCGGGCAACGAAGTGCGGTTTGCCAGTGAGGAAGAGGCGCTCCGACTCTTTTTTTTCTAAACAAGCCTTTTCGGTGACTGTGTGACATTCCCATCCACTTGGTTAATAATTAACAGCGTTAGCTCGTACCAAACGTTTACTTTTGTTGGAGATTACATGCGAGTATTTGTATCTCCATATGCAACCAAAGTTGAACATTATTCGAAATCCACCATTTATTTCGAGAAATTTTCATTTCTTTTCTGGTAGAATTCGATAGGTAAAGTCAACAAACCGAACATGGTGTTTGGACAGTGATGGAAAAATAGGTATGACGCGAAGTGTGGTGCAGTTCGTGGCAAAGGGAAACCAGGAGGTGACCCTCCGCATCAAAATACAACGGAAGTGTACAATGGAATTTCTTCGTCTGAGTTTCCGTTTTCGAGAAAAACGACGACGAAAGTTCGTGGTGTTTGCGTGCGTTTCTCAGTGGTTCTCATCTCCATCGTTATGCAATCGCAAGACTATCGGAAAATCAATCGGTGGACGAAGGAAATCGCACTGCATTACGGTGCAACGTAATAGCGATGGGAAATGAGAACCACTGGGGCGCCACCGTTGCACGCTGGTACCTCCAAAGTAACTTCAGAGTCAATTTTCTCGAAAAGGAAGCGTCTCACGTAAAAAGTTCTTTCTACAAATTCCACTTATTTTTGGAAAATGTACCAATCCCTGTCGGTTGCAGCGTGATTTACGTTACATTGTGTACACCACGCTCTGAAAGAGTCAGAATCCGTGATTTAGCGGAATTGTACGTCAGTTTGCAGCCGGATATTTCGATAAACGAGGAAAAAGGATACGCGTTTAAAGATCCATCGACCCTGGCGAGTGCGGCTGAAGCACGAGCCAAACTGTACCGTTCGGTAAATAACAATTTACGCCAAAGTGACGCAAAGGGATTTACTCAACAGTCCCACGGTCCGTTAAGGCACTTTTCGCGTTTTCGAAAATTCCGACAACGCGGGAACAACGTTCGATTATCAAAATGGACGCGCGGACGCGCCGGCAAACAGCACGATGGTGGTCATTAAACAGTAAATGGCGACATTATGGATGCCACATCACCCTCTACTTCAATATAAGGGTCGACTGGGTTTAGTGCGTTGAACCCTGTTTCAGATATCCACTTTAATGCGATGGATAATTAACCCCAGACTGCTCAGAAATGAATAGTGCTTTTGCTATTATTGCTTGGACCATTCAAGCCGAGTCCCGTTTACTACAAATTTATCATCGTCCCCTTTTCACTCTCTCCTCGCCACCGGGAGGAAATAAAGAGCTGGGAAGAAGCCGTTCGACGAGCAAGAATAATTTTAACACAGATTGTTTCCTTCCTGGTGGTCCATTAGGAACATAGAGCGTCTTAGAGCAGACAAGGGCGCCCGTCCGTCCGGAAACAGGCTCCGCAGGGTCGTCAGGATCATCCTGAACGGTGAATGGACGGAAAGCAGATCGAATGCTGGAATTCTATGGTGATTCCAATCGGGTCAACTCGGTGGACAGAGTCGATCCGAATAAACGAGTCGGGGAAACGTCGTTGGGTTAGGTTGGATCACTCGCGGAACCTTAAAACCTCCTCGACACCGTGACACTTTTGTGTGTTCGTGGCGTGATAACTATCCCGCCGACAGTGGCCAGGAAAACGACTGCTCGAACCCGTCCGGAGGGTTCTGGGAAGGCGTCTTTTTTCGCTGGGGAGTAAAAAATTCTCGTTTGGTAAGCGACTGCGGCGGGCATCCCTGGCAGGAAACAAATGTAGGCCACTTTAGTATGAATAGTTCTCTTTTCGGGACAGTTTCGTTGTAAGTTCCACGCGTCGAAATAATTCAGGAGTTTATTTCTGACCACGGGGCCATTGTCGGGACTTCAGGAACGAAGCAGATTTAAGTGGAAGAAGAAATTCTTCGAACAATGACGTCTGTGTAGGGTAATTTCAAAAACTGAGCTGATCTTTTCTAAACGTAATAATTGCTCTGTTTGAACGGGTTTGAACTAGTTTAAACTGGTTTGAACTAATATTTAAATCAGTTTGGTCCTGTTGGTCGCAAGTGAAATCAATCTACGAGAATTTGATTCCGTTTGAACCAGTTTGACCCTGTTTGAAACACTTGAAAAGGACCTGAATCAATGAGGCAGTGTATTTTCCGAGTCGATTCTTCAGTCGTGCCACGTACAGAAGAATTCGAAAAATGTTTCGTCGTTCAGTTTTCCTTTCCCGTAAACCGTTTGCGTTTAGAGTCAAAACGGGCATGCAAAGTGCTTCTTTGAGCCACCGATCGCAAGGGGCAAAACAACGAGGGCAGAATATGCGGAGCAAATGTTAATAACGGGAATGCTTCACGGTTTCGTGCTTATAACGCTCGGCGCGATATATTCTGCGTTATTATCATATTGTTATCTGAATTATCTCGAGGTCATTGTTGGCCCGCATGAAACGATGGTTAATGAATTGTTCTCGTAATATCGTATGCTAACGCGAGCTGGAAAGTAATTGTCGCTCTTTCGAAAGAGCAATACCCCGTGAAATTACTAATTAATTAATGAGCATCGGTGATGATGGTAATCGCACTAGTAAAATGCTTTCTTGTTTCGTGCTTGTAGTAACGTTCACGGCAATACTGCAGTGGTACTGGCCCTGGAATAGCCAGACGGTTGCATTGTTGTGGTCGGATCTCAAACAGAGTCAAACACTGGGTGGGTTTGGATTCCATCGATTCTGGGTCGTGTTAGACCAGTTTTATCTTTTGCACTTGGACGATGATTGGAACCAAGGGTGTGAGACGGTGCACGTTGTACACTTATGGACACTTATAGTAGAGGGGACCCGAGAGCTCGTTAGGGCAAGTACTTGCCCACGCGACCAGTTATCGAACAGTCACTGGCGCCACTTATAAACAATTCGCTGTATCCCAAATGCAAACTGATGCAGAAAACGAAGCGGCGTTATACTTTAGCGGGGAGTTTCGCAAACAAAGCAAAACGTTGGGTTCTATCGGTACGGTCTCGTTTAAATCGATTCCGGGAACACGAGTTCTCCTCTAGTCGTACGACTTAATTTATGATCGTTGATTTTAAATTCAACGCGGTGCCGACGCACCGCACGAACAATTCGCTCCGGCGATGAATATTAATCGACGTTTAATCGATATTCAAGTGCGTGGCCACGTATTCTGAGAACGGGCTTATTTTATTCGCCGCCTTGAACGCGCGCGACGCGCGAGCTACATCAACCGGAGACAGACCGCGACACTTCTACTCTTTTCCTTCCTATCCTCTTCTCTCGTTGTCGCGTTCCTCTATTTTCCCCACCGTGCCGTGCCGTCCCCGCGAAAACAGAGAACGTACGCGCGTTGTCCCGCAAATAGCGCGCGGAATAAAAACAAGCCGAAAGGAGATGGATAGCCGGGGAATAATCCTCTTTCGGGTAATCGGTAATAGCTTCTGTCCTGTCGTAAAAATGTCCCCTTTCCGATGGACAGACACGGAGTTCGATCAACGTTATTCATCGCGTCGTTAGCGTCACGTTTTCCGATTAATAATTGCCACTTGTTGTCGTCGATCCTAAGTGGAACACTATTCACTGCAACACTCGCGTTTAGCACTTAACAATCGTGTTTATTAATCCACGCGTCGACGATCTTCTTTGTTCACGATCACTTTGGACACTGTACGTTTCAAAACTCAAGTTAAGGGAATTATACTGTCATATTTGGGGCTTTGAACCGGTTCCGTGACCACCTTAAACTAATTGCGTCTGGTGCAGGATCAGGCTTACTGATTAGTCCGGATCCAGGAGGAAACACAAACGGAATGTTTCAGGAACCATAATTCTCTCAGATTGCATTATTGTCTCAAACGTCTTCGACGTAATTTACGTTTCGAATAAGTTCCTTTAGAAGTGCTTAATTTCCAACGGAATGAGAGGACTGACCCCCCTTTGGATGCATTAACAGGTTCGACCAGCAAACGACGACGCATCCCTCGGAGTTAACCCCGTTACCTGGTTGTCCAAACCGTGGAAGTTCACCGGGAGTTTTTCTTTTCAGAATTTCCACTCCGAGGCGAAGACGGCTAATGTCGTTTTCCTTCAAAAGACTACACCGTGAGAGAATTTTTCAATTAGCCCCGTTCAGTGGCCGTGGATAACTGGATGACAAAGTGGCGTGCACCAATAGTACGTACAATATCAGCGGCGTTTCGTACCGAGTAATTAAAATCGGCGTATCATCGAGCCTTTGTTTAAACTTTTCATCGCTGTACGCGGAAATAAACATATTAAAAAGCCGAACATCTCGATGTGAATATTTCATTTTAATCGCTTTCCGTCGCCCGTTATGTTATTATACCGGACCGCGCGTTTATTATGCGGTCGGTCGACGGGAAAACCTGCTCCGTGGAACTCGGTTTTCGTTGTAATGATACTTGCGCCACTTTCACAGAAAAACACGTACGCCTTAATTATCCGTATTTAGCCTCAGAAATAAATAATTTTTCTATCTTTAATCGTTATTTTGTTTCTCGTTGCGTTTATATTTCGGTGTACTTTATCTATAAATAAATGGATATACTGTCAATCTCGAGGTAAACTGTGACGAGTATTATTTATATTCCGATAGAGAATATAACGCACGCCATGTTCTAACAATAAGTCGTTCGAATAGTATTGTATTTCGATACTAAAGCATTTGGATAACGGAAGTCCGAATAAAGAAGCGTCCCATTGTGTTAATAGAATTAACAGCGCTGGTTTTCGTTGAAAACACTGCAAAAGCGTGGCGATAAATGAATAAAAACTATTGTTGCTATACAAATAATGGACCATTGTTAAAAATTCACCGTGTACAGTGGTAGGTTACCGATTCCCATGAATAATCAACGACTGGCTAGGTCAGGTTAGACCATGCCAGTATCTGTTACACGTTCTATTAGAGATTATCGACTTCGTGTTCCTACGTGACTTGATTAATCGTCCGGGCTGTATGTTTAATTCCATGGCGCAATCGATAGTAATTTGTATCCGTGACAGTGGAACAAGTATCTATGAAATAATACCCCAGAGAACGTGGCAAGAATCTTACAGTAACCGAGACTTTAAAACATTCTGAGGTTGTACAATGGTTGCATTTCAATATTATTCTTGTCAAGATCTTAATAAAAAAAAGTAATTTCTCAAGAACTAACGCTTCAGCTAGATTGTTACCCAATACTGTAACAATAATTGAACGATACTCGTGTGATAGTAGATACAATCTGATCTTCTTACTATAGTACCTCGATATATGAAACAACTTCTACCTGGATTCATGAGAACCTTCATACAACCGAGCACTACTGTACTTCAGATCGTGAAAGATAGTCTTCTAATTAATACTATTACTATACCTGTCACTATCATTATTGCTGAATTAAAATACAAAAATTTATTTGTAGAATCTTTGCTGCTAGATTTAAGTTTTTTATTGCTTGCTACTATCGCTCGGTTTATTATTTACTATTATGAACATTAGAGAGAAGTGTATACGTCAGAGTAGAGATTGTTTAATTACGTAACAGCAAGAACAGCCCCAGGCTAATTTTCCACCTAACCTGAATGTCAGAATAACTTCCTCTAAATCCACCATTTCAGGATGTCGGCTGTTCCTGTCGTTACAAGACCACCATCAAACAGAATATCATATGTTTGTTGTAACTTTCTAATAAATGCATTTACGAGCTTACGTTCATAAATCATTCCCTTCTTATTTGTACTAATAGTATGTACCGACGTAGTTTCCGCCGGAATATCCCACGACATACCGTATATTCCTAAAGTTTCATAAGTTTTCGAGTTTCGGAGTTCGAAATCTTTCCCTGTCAGCTTTAAGCTGAGCATTCATTTGTATTAGGGTCAGGTTCTGTAACAGTAACTAATGCAACGCCTATTCGTCATCGTGCAATAAAGTCGATATTATTATTAAACATCCGTACGACTGGAAGCATGATTTAGTGTAGCGTTCGAGTAATTTCTGTATCTTAGGGCATGCCTTACGATGGCTGACTGTAACTACTGACGCAACTCTTCCCCAAAACTGATCTTTTAAGTCCTGATCAGCAGAGAACTGGACTAATCTTTTTATGACAATTGACTATAACGTCTGATCCAACAGGACTCATAATTCCTTTAAGGATTAATTTGTCCAGCTCTCGTTGATGTAACTAGGATCAGTTATGGTTCTTTGCAGGATTGATTTTTCTAGTCCTCATTAGTATAGGACACCTCTGATCCAACACTACTCCTAAATCCCCCGCAATCCTTCCACACATCAATCGATATATGTGGGAACTGGAAAGGTGATACCGAGGTTAAAGGGAATATAGTATTCCGAGAGGTATATGGATTTCACGTAATTTTTGCTCCGTTTAAGACCTTAAAAATGGATGAAATACCCAACAAATACAACAAATATTATCAAGACTCACATGTTAAACTCTCATCGCTATAGCGTCCAACTGGATGAGTGATTTCCGTAACAATACGAATTTAGTGAAAACGTGGACCGTGTCGAGTAATTTATACTCGGTCGCAAGCTGAAGTATCATGTTCGAGAGGAATGTGGACCGTGTAGAATAATATTTGTTTAGTCGTCGGCCTTTGAAAGCCGACTAAAACGTCTGACTCTGTACGAGTCGCAATACCTTCCAGTACAGATCCTTCAAGCTCTCTGTATAGCTAGGACTCAGCAATATGATTCCTGGCGTTAAGGAAAGGTATTATAACCAATAAAGGAAACCGTTAGACACCGTCGAGTAAATTTCTGTTAACCCCTTCGATGGCTGATCAAAGCCATCCAATACTACTTATTAATTTCTAAGTTCCTACGTCCACGTTCCCAAAGTATACCCTGAAGCTAAAGCAACTGGGAGGACAATTCCCGAGTTAAAGGGGTCGTAATATACTAGGTGAAAGTTATGGTTTTTTCTAGGCCCGCTGATTAAATGTCAGACGCCATCGCGATTGGCGATTCTCTTTAGGACTGTTCGAGATCTGAGCGTTTCAAAGGGTGATTCGCGTTCCGCAAAACATGCCCGATTCTCGGACTGATATTCCCCGCGTTAATTAGTTCGCGGATCGGCCAGGCGGCGGAGCACGTGCCCCCGGTAGGGCGGTGGAGCGTTTTCGTTCGGTACGAGAGAAAAGCGCGTTCGTACGAAGGAACACACGCACGGGACGAAGGGGAGGTGGGGGAGCGGGCTGGCGGTGCGAAGGGCGAGGTAAGGAGAGAAATAACGCCGAGAGCGAGCGGACGTTAATGGGGGACAGAGACGGAGGGCGCCCGCGACAGAGAGGGCACGACGATCCAGAGTGGAGGAGCATGCGCGGGTGGGAGTGGCACCTTATTCGTCGTGCAGCTCCCGCCAAGGCTTTCTGTCAACTACGAACTCTCGATGGTAAAGGTTCCCGGCGGCTGTCAACGACGCTGTCGCGTAGAATCGTCGCGTGTAAACTTTCGAACGGCCCCGCGCTCGGTCCAGGACTAGGAGTCTGTGAAAGTGGCACGTGGACGTTTAAACGTGAAATAATCTCCGGATACCTCGGTGCTTCCCCGATACCGTGATCCTTCCAGTGACAAGTGGGTGCACCGTATCGGATCCATCGATAGTTGGGATTCCCTTGAGGGGGCGATACAGTGCCGCGAAACGCCGTGGATCGGTGGATGGAACACGACCGGATGCGGCGGAGTGAGTTCGACGGTGAGGAGGCGCGATCTCTTGGACACCTAACCGCGCGTTCGGGGCGAGTGGTGTGTCCCGATCGACGACTGAGAATCGCGGGTATAGCGTCACGTGCCGTGAGGGGGTAAAGCGGCACGTGGCTGTGTCGCGAATACGTTTCGTCGGTTCGTGGAAAATCCCCCTCCGGCGGAGGGAACCAACACTCGAGATTCAATAATTAAAGAACGGAAAGAAGTGGAGACTCGGAAACGCGGCAAATCAACGTCGGAATTATTGGACGGCACTGAAGGAGGATCCCGGGGACAGTCGGGGGATCGAAAGACACGGTCCCCTCCCCGCGGAGGGGATAATTAATTTCCGTGCTAATTAGTCGTCGAAGAGGCGGACGAATGCGCGCGAAGGGTCGGCGGTTTGATCGGCGGATTTGCTGATTAAACACGACGCCGGATGACCTCGGGTGGATCCCGCTGAAAGGGCGGGCTAATGAGGCGAGCGTACCTCGAAAGTTTCTCGCAAGAACACGGGCACCGCAGGAACGCACCGTCCAATCGCCCCGTTTCAAAGGGTTGAAAGGAAAACCTTGGTACACCCAGAGAAATGAGACGCAGACCTCAGTCGGGCCATTCTCGACGAAAGAGTAGTTCGATTTGAGCTTGGAACAACGTTCACCGTGCCCCGCGGATTCTATTATAAATTCTGGTGCGCGGAGTGATAGCGTGGTGTTTTTATGGGGTGGATCGGTTCGCGCGAAGAGGTGGTCCCGTCGTCAGATGTGGAGCAAACGATGAGACACTCGATGCCACAGGCGAGGAGCCGTTCCACTTCGATCGGTGAATCGTGCTTCAGGTGTGGAAGGTGCTCGAACAAAATGTGGCTCACGATATTGCTGCTCGGTACCCTGCTGAGGACAGGTGAGAGGCTACTCGTTTTTCGTTCGTGACAAATTAAACAGGGAGACCAGTTCATCGCCTGGCCACGGCACACACGCAAGCTATCCTCAAACTGCCGGGATTCGTTAACGCTTTAATCTCTAATTTCGCGGCACTCCTGGGGGATTTAATCTTTGCTCTATTTCTCTCTCCCTGTCTGCTGAGAACAGCCGGGATAATTGGAATTTTTTCAACGGCACTTTGTCTATTTACGTATCCGCTAAGGGTCGCGGGGAAATTGAATCGAGCATTTTCAATCTTCGCTCTCCGAATGCCTCGCGCGTTACCTGACCCCACAATAAAAAATGGGCGTCACTCGCATGCTACAGGATCGAGACTTCCGGCTGGCCAGTATTGACCTAGGTGATCAGAGGTTCTTAAATCGCTTTGCAACTTTGTCATCTGCAAATCTATGCGTCTCTACTTCTTCGTTAGGGTGATCTTGTTCAGTGTGATGAACAAGCTGTTATTGCACATAAGTGTCTGTATTTCTTCAGCGTCAATAGCTTCTGTTCCTGTGTTCAAGATGTCAAGTAACCAATCTTTCCACTAGAGCCTTTGACGCTAATCAAAGGCAAGGTTTCACAGGTTTCTGAGTACTTCTCTGACACGAGTCCTTAGAATCTTACTAAGAGGCTGATATATTCAATGTATGAAGGGGCAGGAAGTGAAATAAAAGGGGGTACAATAAAGCAACACATAATTCAGGCTCTGGACATCTTGGAAAATTTTTTGTGTCTGCAGGCAACAAGTAGTAGTATCCCCCCGAATAAGTGAAGTACGTCTAGGTTATGGATGTCCAATAGGGAGGGCTAATTGGCATGTCAGACGGGCGTGGGTTTTGAAGGGTTTCAGTCCATCGCTGACGGAATTTTCCGCGTCAGTTTCTCGAGATTTGACACGGTACTCGCGCGAAGATGCCCTTTTCAAAAGCGCCGCCTCGGGGATGCTGGGCGTCCAGCAAAAGTCATTAGCAAACACGCTGGAGGGTGAAAGGTCATTGAAGCGGAGCGGCCTTGGGGACACGGTTTTTCCATTTCAACCCTCGTTGACGTACACGGTGTTTCTGAACAATTTGGTTGCAAATTTCCGCGCAACGGAGCGTATACGGTTCTTACGAATGATAGAGCTTAAGAACTCCTAAATGTTCGATCCAGCCGACTTCAAAGAGCATTAAGAGCAATGAAAATGTCAGGTTCGCCAATTTTCTTATCCTAAGCCTATTAATCGGGGCGTGGAGGGGGGATTCTAATCAGGAATTCCGTCTGTGCGTGCAGTGACAAATGAGTACAGTCGGCATAACTCGGTTTGTTCTCAGCAAGTATGTTATAATTTATGTTCAATATAACCAGAATGAGAAATTGCTAATTGGATTTCTTGAATAAATGAATAATTAATGATTTGAAAGATATTCATACCGAAACATGGACCTTCTATTTTACTGTTATACGTATATAAATTAATATTTTATTGCAACGTACGGTGTCATTTGAAATACGATTTATAATCCCAGTTCTCAGAATGCGCAATACCTCGATTCCTTACGAAACTGACGAGGGTATCGAGAACTGTCAGACGCAGATTTTGACGGAACTTTGTATAAACGTACAGTGTATATCGATGTTTAATCGCTGTCGGGGGAAGATCGCAAAAATATTACGTGAAACAACGTTTGCTTTTATTAACGGCGATTTTTCCATTAAAGTCGAGGAGCGGCAGTCAAGTCGAGTCTCAAATATTAGTAAATTGAACACGATATGTAAAGTAGGGAAGACAAGATGAAACGGCGAGTTCCATCGTATTCTGTTCTGTAACCTGATCCTATGATTGCCACTCGAGTCGTATGAATTCTCGAATTCACATTTACAAATGCTTTTCTCTTCTATCTAGACTTCGTTTCACCATACAGGCAAACTTTAAGTATCTACAAACTTTACAATTACAATTGCAATTGTTACTTATACAGGGTGTTCGGTCACCTCTGGGAAAAATTTCAATGGGGGATTCTAGAGGCCAAAATAAGACGAAAATCAAGAATACCAATTTGTTGATGAAGGCTTCGTTAAACAGTTATCAACCTTTAAAGTTCCGACCATACTGAATTTTTTTCTCGAAACTGAGTAGGATTTCGGGGATATGTCTGTTGACCAAAAATGCTTGCAATAGACCCCTGTAACTAAAAATAATTTTTCCAAGACGATTCGAAAGTCTTTTTTTTCACCCAAAACTTTCAGCACTTACTCGAATTTTTTTCTCGAAAGTGGGTAGGATTTTGAAAGTATGTGTATTCACCAAAACTGATTGTAATTGACCCCCGCAACCGAAAATAATTTTTCCAGAACGATTTGAAATTTTTGAATTTAATTGGTATTAACTTTTTAACGAAGTTTCCATCAACATATTGGTATTCTTGATTTTCGTCTTATTTTGGCCTCTAGAATCCTCTAGAATCCTCTATTAAAATTTTTCCCAGGGGTGGCCGAACACTCTGTATAAAATTTCCTTTTCCAAACTGTTTTTCGATATAATCAACCGTTTGAAATTTGATTATTTTTAAAGAGATTTCGATAGTTCGACCGATTTTAGTTTAGAAGCATCTTGTAGCGATCGAAACAAGCGGAGTAATCGACGTTTTTAACGATTTAATGATGCGGCACGTGAATTACGTACCGCGATTCTCATTCTCGTCGGTCGATGAATATGAATGCAAATACAACCGAAACGCGTTGTTCTCGCGGACGGGGGAGTCGTAGGGTAATCGAAATTGCATGTAATGAATATTTCAGCGAGGCAAATTTTTAATAAAATTCTACCCGATTTCCCCGACCGAGCTGATTTATTCTCCGCGCGGCGAAACGTGGTCTGGATCGACACCGAATAAACCAATTTAAACTTCCGACCGGACAATGTTTATTTCACGAGCGAAAAAATAAGCCCAAGAGACAGAGGGCTTCGAAATTGTTGCCTCGAAGGCGGGCCGTGAAGTTGCGCGGTAAAGGGACTGAGAAAGTGTGCAAATTGTTCGAAACGAACCGAGCTACCCCCGATGGCTATTCTCGAGTTCGAAACTGTGCAAACTTTTGTTATAAAAAAAAAATTACTAACCATCGGCATGTTACTGCTACGCATTTCCTTATTTTCTGTTAAAAATTGTAAACAAACTTTTACAGAACTTCCTAATTTTCATAACGACTTTCAAGACAAAGGGGTGGGGGCAATTTTACAAAAAACAAGTCGGGGGGCAGCAAAATTTGTGCAACAATTTGTCGGAAATTAAATTTGAAAACTGATTTTATATGAATTTCCGATACGCAGACGTAACTGAAAACAGAAACTATCTCCTGAGAAAGAACAAATTTCCAATCATGGAAATTCGCCAGCGCACGTGTCCCAAAGTGTTTCAAACAATTTGGAAATTCCAAATGTTTAGAACACTTCGATGCACGTGTTCGACTGAGTTTTCTCATAGTGATTGAAAAAAACTGTAATCGCGGTTAGGTGGGGACCCCCTTTATGTTATAAATTCATCCCTTAAACTTTAGGGTCTGCAGCTAGAAAGAATTTTGTCTCGTTTGGTTTTGCTCGATCTACAAATTTGCAAAGTTCTGTCAAAATTGACGTCGGACACTTCGTGAGCGTTCCTCGTCAGTTTCTGCAGCTAACCCTCGCTGCAACCGAGGGAATCTGACCCGAGGGAGAACCAATTAGGTACAGTAGAACCTCGGTTATACGAACTAGTCGAGAGACAGGATGTTCGGGTAATCGATTTTTCCAGATAATCGTATCGTTGTACTTCCGCGTAGAAGCAGACTATACGTCAGACGATATTTCCTACTTTATCTCCCCCCTCCATTTTTCAGAGATTTTTAATTTTTATCTAAAAGATTTCATTTATTTCAAGGGTTACGCCAGCCAACGATAAAATGGGTCCGACATTAGAGGCGGTTGTAAAGCCAAAATGGAGCAACATCGATCCATAGCGCAGTTTTTAGGTTAAATCAACAAACGTTTGCGCGAATATTCATCAAAATTGACGTCAAACGAATCGTAGAACTCCTTCTACGAGGCTGTTCCCAGTACGGTACAGTTAACGACGGTAAATCAAAAATAAACGTTCGATAAAGACGAGCCAACGCAAGTGAGTTATGACGTCGAACGAGAAACAAAGCATTCGGTATAAAATTTACAAAACCAGTTAGGATAAAGCGCCCGGAGGCGCATAAAATTGTATTCGAATGGACGAACGAAATCAATTTACAGAAGAGAATTTAATACCTCACTCGGAGGGCGGTTGAGGGGGGGAAGGGGGGCAGGAGACCGTTGCAGTTGACGAGGAAATTTCAAAACCCATTATTGAACTCATTACTAGATTAATTACAAAAGAAAATCGAGCTTTGAAAGTACCACGACGTTTCAGACGCGCACAAACGCAGACGCGATTCGCCATTTGTAGATGCTGCAGCAATAATTACAATGGCGCCGGGCAAAACTACGTGTCATAACCTCGAAACTCGCATCCGTATTTCGAATCTAGGGGCACATTTGAACTTTACTCGTACATCGAGGGCCACGGGTGTATAGTTATTTTGCAACAAAGGTATATCGAAAACTAATTTTCAGCGATTTCGATCGTCGCTGAGGGTTGGAAAAGACGACGCGATAAAAAGGTTGAGAGGAAAATCCAACGGACCCTTCTTCATGTTTGATATACCTTGCTCCACATCGTCCCACCCAAAAATGTGCAGCTTTGCAATTGGTGAAAAGTCATGACCACCCCGAAATCTTGTTAGTGAAGGGTGAATCCCTTAGCTGGCGTTTTAGCTTCCGCAAGAGAAGCTGAACGTTGCAAGATCCGCACCGTAAAGATTCAGACAGCTTGATCTTTTCCGATAACCCATTGTTCTAGCTTTCAAGAGAGTCCCTCAGATTACTGAGATTCCCAGATTCGTCGGAGTTTAGACAATTAATTGTCCCGGTCTATACGTGTTCTTGTGCGCTGCTGATCCATTATCCACTCCCAATTGCCATTCAACCGGTAGGTCGATTGATTTATTGGTCTGTGGCAAAACTCCCACAGGGCTTAAAGTAGTTGTAGTTACAGAATCTGAAGTGCCAAACTATCTCCAAGTAGCGGTGAACCCGGAAAGTCACACTATCCAATCTTTCCCCTCACATGTGTTGCCACTATCTCTTAATTAGAACCTTCACGATACTCCCTCTGGGGTGTACAAGTATACAAATTGTGGTTATCGATAGCTTTGAGACCATTCCACTTCGCCAAACGTGGGCTGTAACCCTAACTCCAATGTTGGGGTCGTGAAAATTATCTTGTGACTTTACATTTCATACGTACTCGAGCTATTTGTCATAAAGATCAGACGTTCAGACTTGCGTTTCTTCATTACGATTCATGCATTCTATCTCCAGCTAGCTCCGACGACATTAATTTGCCGTAAGAGCAGCGATACTGCAGAGAGCTATAAAGTATGGCAGAGAAATCTGTCCTTTCATCCATAAATTACGTTTTCCTGATAGCAATGCTATTAGTCATTAGTTCATATGATACGATATTCTGTCAGAGGCATTCTTCTCAGATACTGCTGATACTATAAGGAACTACGATGCACCTGAGTGATGTCGACGATGTGATAAAAGTATGTCCTTCTTTCTTGATAGTAATACTGTCAGACATTAATCTTCTTAAAACTTAATGTTGAATATTTTGGTCACCTTATCCAGAGGTACTCTTTTCAGCTGTTACGAGGGGCTAGAATGCTCGCTAGGCGATATTGGCAATGCTTCTTTCGTAATACTGTGGACGGCACTTCCTGCATTCGCCACGAGAGGGACACCCAACCCTTATCTCTCTCATAAGTACTCGACCCATCTCCATTACATACACTCTTCTAGTCTCTAGATGTTATTAGAGTGCTATAGACTTAAATCGAATAGAATAGACCCACAAGAAAGCATCACGTGCAATATTGGGTCGTTAAAGTGCCCTTCCTCAACGATGGGTCTTTACCCCTTATTGCGTAGCGGTTAGTCGGTGAATTAAATACTTGTGATCATCGAATCATGGTGATATAGGTATAAAAGAACCTCGGAATAATGCGTCAACACGCGAAGCAATACCTGCTCCTCGACCGACCATCAAATGACGTCTAAGGCAGGGTCCACTGATGAGTCAACAGACGTTCTTTCAGTAATAAAGTCACTAATCCATGTAGAACACGTCCACTATTACACTCTAATCTCTAAAGCGGAATTCCATCCATCGTGTTTAGTTCGCCAATGTACGCCGCGAGTAATTTGGTTAGCGATCTGCGCGACAATGCCCTACTATATCACACAGCCAAGCAGTTCCAGTCCCCTGGTCGCAATAATCGGAGAATACGTAGCGCCTTCGGGCGATTAACTACCGTATAGGGCCACGGCAAAGAACTCCTTACTTCGGGAACATACCTGGCATCCAGGATATATGGCGTGCGGAAACGATCGAGGAATCGATGGCTCCTTGGGCGAGCGGCTGGAATAAATCTGGGCGCATCTGCTCGTAAACAGTTCTGGCAAAGGGAAAAGGAGGGAAACCGTGGAACGTTTTCATCGGGCGGGGCAGGGAGGGCAGACGGATCGAGAGAGAAAATAGGGTGACGAGGGAAAAAGTTCGCCGAGAAACGCGGAAGAATCTGCGCGAATGCCGACCGAACGCTTGGCGTACACGCGAAGGCGGGCGGAGATTATGCAAACGGCGGCCAATTCGATTGAAGTGCACCGCAAATAACCGCAGTTTTAACCCATTCGACTAAATGCACCCGTGGCCCGCCACCAGCGCCGCCCATTAGAATATCCAACGCGCGAACACCGCCGCGCCAAAATACACGGGGATGCGGACACTCTTCGACCGATCAGCTCTCGTTGATTTTGCGTTGGTTGGGGGGATTTCGATTCTCTTCAACGACGAATGGATCCAAGGAATGGTCCCGCGAGGTTCAATGGCGGACTTCGATTGATTTGGGATGAGTTCTTGGCGTTGTTCGTTAACGTGTTAATAAAACTTTACAGATAGAAACACGATTAAAAGACGGGGTGAGGAGACGATAGTTTGTTCGATGCGGAATCAATTGGCCGCTCAAGGACACTGGAGAATTGTCCCTCCATCGCTATTTTCTTTGTCTCTTCGCTTTTCTTTATCGACGAACCCCTGTTCCCACGATGGAAGAGCATTCAAAGAAACTTTGAAACTTGATAAAATTGCGAGGTGTGCAGAAGCGAATTAATTGGTCGCTCAAGGTCACTTAAGAATCCCCCATCGTGCCATTTGGTTATCCCCATTACTGTAATTCTTGTCTCTGCACTCCGCCCAACATACTAGATCCTTTAATAACGACCCTCTATCCTGAGTGTAGTCGCACATTGAATTACAGTTACATTTTTATTTTCAATAGCTTTCTTCGCTATTCACTTATCTTCTTATCGTTCAGATACTTGCAAATCTGGATTAGGTGTCGAAATCCATCACTAACAGGACGAATAAACTAACTTGCTTCAGAGAACAAGTTCGAGGAAACTGTCAATCCCATCATCGGATTTTCTCCGTCGAAACTCTTCTCACAGACGTTTCTTGATGTCATTAAAAGTAACAGTGACATTTAAGTTACTAAAGTTAAGCAGAGTGCCCTTAACATGCTATGCTTGCGTGAAACTTTTTAAAGATCGAAGTCGATGTTGAATCTCAAACAGTCTTTCGTACAATTCCACTCCTTAACCGAGTGATTATTTTGCGAACTCAGCTTCGATGAGTTCAGGAGTCTTCTGATGGAAACGAAAGATGTTTTCCAAAACTCAATCTCACGAACCAACGGATCCGGACAACTCGAGTTCGCTAATGTCTCCTCTCGAGCAGACGTAGATTTCGATGGTAACGCCTGGCAGACAATTTTTCACGATTCTCGTGACGTGTTCTGGGAAGGGGTGGAGCTTGTCACAGGATGGAATTCAGATTTAGTGATCAGAATTTTTGAAATAAGTTACTATTTCACTGTTAATCAAGATAGCTCCGTGAATTATTAAAATAAAACTCAGTCTGTGTGTTTGTGATCTCCCTGTAACTCCCACTCTTTTCGTCCAAATCGGATGAAACTTTGTTCAGTTGTCTTTTATGTTCCGGCGAAAAGTATAGGCTACAGTCAGAGTTCTGTTAACGTTAGACAGCGCCACGAAATTATTTATCATGAAGACGTATTTTGCGAGAAGATGGATTCCTCTTGCATCGTGAACGCCACTCAAAAGCAATCTTTTCAGCTCGGTACAGCATTTTGAGCTCCGTTGCTTTGAGAAGGGTAGGAAGAAATTCCCAAAGATCTCCAGCGAAGGGGTTGATCAGCGGATGCTGACCTACAGATTTAGCGACAGGATACGATCTATCACTTTCGAGCGATTCGCAGTCTGCGCGGTAAATGGGCTAGCTCTTTCGTTCGCTGGATGATAAAGCAAGAAAACGTGGGATTAAAAGCACGAATGCCTGGCATCATTGAAGCAAAGGCCCGAGTAACGGACCTTTCGTGAAATTAATCATTAAGCCAAGGCTAGCCGTAGGTAAATCGACGTTTCGGGTTTTAGTTTCGCGAAGTTACAGGTCGCCTTTCAATCTCTTGAAAGACTTTCTTCGTTGAACTCGATGCACCATGGGAACATAGATAAACGGAAACGTTGTGGAAATAATAAAATACAGACCAACATTCCATCGTCCGATAAATTAGACAATGTTTCGAATATTTTATGGCTGTAAATGTGGTGTTATTTGTTTTCGTTATGTGGGCGTGTCATCTCAAACTGAATAAAATTTACTCGAACCATTTTTTGTTTGCTATTCAAAATACATTTGAAGTAAATTTCGGTTTGAACCTCGCATTAAACATGTGCCTTTGTGTCTTCTCAGTTCTTGAAATGCCTCTTACGTCAACGAGACGTACTCTTTGCTTTCTGTTTATCCGCGCAGGCTTTGAAAGAAATGTAAAGGAACGATGAAACTTCGCGAGCTGATTTGGATGAAAGGGTAGAAGGTTTCTGTTCGGAATATTCCTAAAATGTTTAGTCAAACATCGCCCAACGTTCGTCTACAAATCATACTGATGGAAACATGTCGTTTCTCCGTCAGTTGAATTTACGAATGCATTTCGACGATGTTTGGGGCAAACATTTTAAAAACAAATTGTATCCACATATTGAAATATCGTTTCATCCCCAGTGCTTTAAATAACCTGATCAGAGTTTGAACAAACATTGCACTCGTTAGATATTAATAAAGACCGTAATATTTTCACTTCGTATCACGAATATTTCCCAAGCTTTCATCACTTTCATAAAAGCCCACGTAGCTTGCATCTAATGCCTGCCTTCGTTGGAAAGCTTTTTTTTTTAAATTGTTCGAAATCCGATCATAATTCTCTTTCCGACTGGTTCTCGTTCAACCTTTTTCAGTCTAATTACTTTCGACGAGAGATTACGTCCTCCCCTTCGGGCTGACATTCTGCCTCGCCTCGTCGAAATAGTTCGTCGTTGCTCGAAAGATCGCGTCGAACTTTTGCTGTCTGAGCGATCAACGATTTGTAAGACGTCGAACGCACGAAAGAACACTAATACAGATGTACAGGATGGTTCTGGAAACTCGGATGGTAGAAACTTTCCTACGCATAGTTTCATTTAGCGAGGGAAACGCGACTGCACAATGCACCTTCATCGTTGTGTTTACTAAAAAAAAAAAAGGGTCGTATTATAGAAAATGTTCGTTCCGCCATTCAATGCTTTTCCTCCGCCAATTTTCTTTACCCCCGTTTAGAAAATGTTCGTAGCTCGACCCAGTTTCTAATATGATGCGGTAACTTGAAAAATTTGAAAAGCCGAACCGATGTTTCTGCTCCTTATTAAATACCGCGCTTTAAGGTTTCCTAGCTGAAAATGGGGCAACATTGGCTTTCATTTTCCCCATTCACGGACGTTTCTTTGGAAAAACGTGAACGTAAATAGAATTTAGAATGCTAGACGAGCTTTAGGGAAACGAAATTCGAAGCACGCTATTCGTCCTGAACCTTTTAATTTGAATCGGTACTTTCGAAATTTCTCTCAGGCTGTCGTAAGTCTCAGACTGATCCGCGACAGCTTGAAGGACAGGAAGGCGCCCCGTAAATTGAGTTATCGATCTTTTAGCATGGAAACATTCATCGTGTTGCATCTCAAATTATCGGTCCAGGGTCTACGACAACCTGAGAAGCAGGTAGGTGAAATTTTCTTCCCCCGTTTTTGTAAAAGAGAAGAATCGAGCGACCAGTGTCGGAAAAAACAAAAATTCGTTCTAAAAGAGGACATTGTACGAGGCTTACGTTCCGGGATTTAAAAACTGCCCCAAATCCATGGAGGATGAACTGTTGTTCCTCGAGTTTCAGGACCGTTTCGACGTTCGAATTCGCGACCTTTCGAGGCGTCGAGCGCCGCGCGTGCATATTAATCGCTTCGACAAAAACCAGTCACCCCCATTGGAAGTTATCTACCGGCTGTGACAAAAATTTCGGCGTTGGATTACGTGGAGGGCATTAATTCGAACCTGATATCGACGACCTTTACCGAATACGCCCCGAACCGTTTCGGTCGCAAGCGTAATGAGGGGATTTTTGATAAAGACGACTCGACTCGGCCATTAACGGGGCGAATCCCGAATCCCCTGCATCTGGATTACAATCGAACCGACTCCGACGAGCGGGAAACGCATTTTCCATACTCGAACGCCACTCGACCGCCTTATTAGGCACGTCATTGGTTTGTGCATGTAAATGGTACGTTTTAACATGGTTCGAGCACGCCATTCGATAGATTGCATATATGAAAATTATAATCGTCCATTGATATCATCAATTTATAAGTCACGAGATAATTTACTATAGAGGGGCGGTCGAATGATATTCGTAAATGCAAAAGGATCTCGAAAGTTATTTGAGTATGGAGGGTTGCCTCAAAAAGGTACTCGAGGACGAAGAGAGACCTCGAAAGGTATTTGAGCGCAGAAAGAGATCTCAAAAGATATTTGAGCGCACAGGGATGTCGCAAACTTTATTTGAGCTTGGAAAGGAGGGCGCGTCCCACTTTGTAAAATACCGTGACCTATAGAATTGGAGTAAAATTCTCCCGAGTGTTGAAAAAATTTGAACATTCATAAAAAAAAAAGCTCGTTTCTCGCGCGGTGCTTTTTAATAATTTCCAGCGTGGTTGGAATTGGATTTCGCCAAAAACGCGTTAATGTTATACGCAGAATAGCTCGGTGCGAAAATAAATATAATTGATTCGACATTACGGTCGTGGGATGAATGAGGGCGTATTTGAAAGAGAAATTCTGATGAAATTCTTCGCGCGGCTTCGAATGCACCAAGCTTTACCCGTTTTAAGAAACAAAGGGGACGACGGTTGCGCGTTTGCCTTCCCGTACAGAATGATTTACGACGAATGAAAAACCTTTAACGAAAGAGTGACGGGAGAAGAGACGTTTGCGGCCAAAACACCCGGTCGCGTTTTTATGAACACAAGCGAGTGTTTTGCGCCCACGACACGAGGAAATTTTAAGGTAAACGATGCTCTTGCTCGTCTTCCTATTTGTACTTTCTTCAGAATGCCCGTGAAAATAGATGAAATAAACGCTCGCAGCTCTGCTTTCAAAAATAAAAATAAACTCCGCACTTCCGGGAAAATGCAGGCAAAAGAGACGGATCCTCCGTAAATTATACACTCCAAAAAAAGTGGTAAAAATTTTCCCCCGGAACAGTATTATACGTATGGGAAGAAAAGCTCTGAAACGTTCGTATTTCATTTTCGTCGGATATTATGAAATTAAAATATTCTCCGCCGGTGTCTACAGACATCTATCGTCGTCCCGTTCGTTTTCTCCGTGAATATTTGTTAATTAAAGCCGGGAATAATTTTACTTTGTCAATTTTCTAATTTAAGATTCGGGTCTAGCGCGAGATTAGAAGCCAAAGGTTTCGCGGTGGTTGTCGAGTACGTTGCACGGTAATTTCAAGCCACGAATTGTATCGACAAGGCAGACACCGTGTTAATGTACTATGCCACTGATAACGAGCTTTATAAATCAGTTAGGAGCACCGGTACCGCCTAATATATCTTCCACGTACGATAATCTCGAAAGTTTCTCTTCTGTCTTCGCTAGTTTCCTCGGGAGACTTCAGCTACGTTTAAAGTTTCCGCGCATTGTGTAATCGACTATAAAAATTAGCGAAAACTCTTTTGTACTTTAACAAATTTATCAAAAGCACTGGAAGTCAAAGTTAGAACGTTGGACAAAATGGAACATTTTTGTTTTTCTCGTTTGTTACTATTTCCGAATAATTTTTGCATCCTGTTCGTCAATAAAGGGAATACTTTTGTCGCGGACTGCAGAAAGGAGCTAGGTAATGGATTAACTTCAGAAACTGACGCGAAACTGCAAAACGAATGCCGCAGCTGCGAAAGCATTACGCTTTATGCGCGCTAAAAAATTGCAATTCTAATTTGATTGTTCGTTGCGTGGCCAAGCTAACGGACACGTGTTCGCCGGACCAGCCGTTAATTACACGGAACGCGGTGAAAAACCAAGGAAATCCTCCACAATGTTCGTAGCTTTCTTTAGCGCGTTAATGATACATGAACTTAAAAGAACCGTACCAAAAGATAGATTACTTCCGAGGTCGTTTTGAAATAGACGCTTACATTCATACCCTTAGTTCATTTTACTGCACGGGACGTGAAAAAAAATATTTCCCAACGGTCCTCGAAGAAGAATCTAGGCAAAAACTACTTCTAAAAAACTTCGTCCCAATTTTTAAATCTACTACTATTTTTGGTTTCCATAAAATTGTGTTTAGACCGATAAAAAGCTCAGAAATTATCATTACCCATGGTAACGCGACACTAGCGCTGCACGTGCGCAAGGTAGATGCGCAGAAGATCGTTCGCCCCTTTATCGTTACACGATACACCAAAATGTTAGGTTACAATGCATTCAAAATTTTCTTCTTTTAATAAACAAAACTTTGTGGTCGACAAAGTGGCGTTCCCACGTTAGTAAGTAATCAAATGCACCACTTACTACACGGTAATAATCCCACTCTCTGATAAATCTCCCCTGGCAAGTTGACCACGAAGAAAACGACGAAGCATCGGAACCAATCAAAAAGGGCGCACGTACCCGTCTGGGTAATCTTCGCGTCGTCAAACTCTAATCTGGCCAAAGAACTTTTTCCAAATAATCCGTGGGCTTCTCGGGCGTTTCCGTGAACGAGACGTGCCGGAGCGAAGGGTTTCGATACGCTTCCGTGTTAACGGCTGGGGGCTAGGATACTGGTGTTTGAACCAAGTCCGGTGTACCTAACAAAACTTCGAAGATGAATTCTCTCGATTTGAAGCTACCTCAGGAAATTCTGTCTATTATTTTAGCCCGAGTCTTTTTAAACGATCTATAGCTAAACAAACAGGACCACATATTTGCATCATCGTGGTGTGATAACCGAGATCAACTGAAGTGACTAAAATTTCGATTAAATCTTAACACTGAGCTGTTGCACAATTACGCGTTGCACACATGACGAATAATTTTCTAAGCATCACAGAGTGATATTATAAAAAATCCAGGTTATTCCATCGGGCAATTTCAGTGCCTCCGTTGATTTTAATGATACGAAGGAACGTTAGAGGATCTTCGTCGCGGTAAACATTTACTCAGACTTGCAAAATATGCGAGGCCCGTTCGTTTACTAACCCCGTGGTTGCTGAAGCTTGGTATGCGACCCAAAATCGTATGCCAGCGGGATTAGATTTAATAAGATCGTTATGCATCTAGCAACGAGTGTACTTACGACCGGTAGTGCATCTTCGATACGTTTGCACCGCCACTGTGGACAGAGAAACCGCCTTAATTACGGGAGTCCCGTTTAAATCTGATTAGCGAGAAGCAATTTGCTCTGCCGGTTACTTCGCAAAGGGCCGCGCGAGTCCGAATGATTGCCAGACGTAATAATACCGCGGTAACGAACGTATGCGCGCATGGAATACCAGCGCGCGCCAGACGGAGGGAAACTGAGGAAACGCGAGTAATCCAGAGGTACATAGAACCTCGAGCCAGCCAGGCTCCGCAGCCACTCGGAAAGAGACCGAGTCTAACCGGAGCGCATCATTTTCATACGTAAACATGTAGGAATAAAGAGGGACGGGGCGGGGCCGAGGCAATAAGACGGATGGCTGCTACTCGCGTATCCCGGGGCGGTTTTACCAGCCTTCTGGAACTCGTTGACTGTTTGGATTGCTCCAAGGATAATCCTGCGCCGGTGGAAAATTCAATTTCGCGCGGGCTATTAATTCGAAAGAGTCGAGGTGCCGGATTTGGTTGATTCTTGGTGACCAAAACGCGCTCGTGGTCCGCGTTCTCCACGGATTATCATGATTCTCGTGTGCTTTGTCTTTTGCTTGCTCGACGACTGCTGGGGTTTCGAGGGACGGTTCGTTTAGTTTTAACGCCCGCGATCCGGCGTTGGTCCTTCCCCGGGAGTTTCGCAGAGGATAAACCATCCAACTTCGGCACTTAAATAATTCTGAAATTACCTATGGAATTGTTTCGATATAAACTTATTCTCCAAACTTTTGTCAACCGTGCGTCAAACTTTGGAGTCTCGCCCGTAGCTACGCCCGCTTTTAATTAGACTGCGAACACAGCGCGCGGCGTTATCGCGATTTAAAGAGAACCTTGCATTTCAGCTCTTTTGGTACGAGGTGCGATTCATGCCACCGGCATTAGCCTTATCCGAGATGCGCCACAAAGATGCAGCACGGTTGGACTCGCACCTCGTGGGGCCTGTGTGCCGCGTACGCGTAGGAGGTTCGAATTGTACCAGGATTTAAACCGAAACCTCTCGTTTCCTCAGCCGTTGTTCCCACCCAACGCAGCCCTACCGAGCTGTCGATAGATCAAGGTCGACAGGTTCTCTAATCCTAGTAATCGAAATGGAGTGCTATCTGCATCACAAATAATCTCCGTGCGCTTTTAAGAGTCGCGTCGCAGCGCCATTGTAACGACAAGTCGTTGGAAGTTCGTCGAAAGCTGAGCGATTAAGATGCACCCGGACGCAAACGGTCTAGCAATTTCATTTGGCAGTAATCTCGGAATGTTATTTCTTTCCCTCCTTGAATGTCTTTGCAAAACGTTCGAAGATCAAAGGCATGTATCTCGCTCGACGAGAGAAAGAGAAGAGGGATTGATGGAACTCTTATGATAATTATTTTCGGTGGGCCAGCATCCCTTATCGAGAAACTTTGCACAGGACATCCATCGATTGGCCGCATTGTTAGTAATATTTATACGCCTCGACGTTTTCGTACAACTACGATCAACGGAACATTACCGAATATACATTTTTATAACGATCAGGAGCTAATTATAATGTGAAATTTCACGAAACTTCCTCGAATGGTTCCCTCTATTGTAGCGGTTATAGAAGTTTAATTTAATTCACGTTATTGTGCGCAGTTCACGATAAGTTTGCGATTGGCAAACTATATGACCATGGAAGGAAAGATGACGGAGGTATTTCATGAAATCCAGATTCTTATAAACTTTCTAAAGAGCTCGCTTCGTATTTAAAAAGAGGGCAACCTCTATGGTATATTTCACTGCGCGGTAGAGGTCGCTGTTGAGTGGCTGCAAACACTAAGGGCTGAACAAATTATATCACAATCCTCTCCTTAAATTAACAGCTCAGAAGTCCTCTTAGACACAGTGACTTCATCCAATTCCCTATTCCATTCTGTCGGCAGGACCTACCTCGTTCTCCATTAGTAAGTCGATTATCCATTATCACCAACTTGATCACTCATAATGGCAAAATTAATTAGCGGATTACCCATTGTTAGAGTATCCAGCGACGACTGAGCTTTGTCTCGTCGAACCCTCGTCATCTGATTTCCCTTCAAAAGAGTCCACTTCCTATAAGGTGATTGTACCCAATCTCGATAATAACCCAGCCGCCAGAGACGAGGAAAATTGTTCTCCATTAATAGATAATATCGTCTAACTGTGTGGTTGTACTTTCCCTGTAACCACCGCCATTTTTATCCAATCCAGATAAAACGCTGATTCGGTGCTCTTCAAAGCAACATATTTACAAAGTTCTTCTTGTTGTCTCTCCTTTTATATGTTAACACTGTCTAATGACATTTTTAGAAATGGCTAAAAGGTCTCGTAGTTATAGTTTCGGTTCACCGTGCTCCAGGACACTCGATTTGATTCAGTTCACACGCACAATGTGGTTCCCCTGTTCGCTCTCTTTCAACCGTGTGTAACGAGCTGAAAATATAGGGCATTAACTACACCCGACACCGGAGTACCTGACCCCTCGACAATTATCAACGAGACTCGCATAATACCGGCGCATAAACCGATACCGAAATTACTGTCGCGTTGGTGCACGCACGTGTATGGCTCCCGGTACGAACATCTAATTGCGTACCGATGTCGACTCGTGAATTGCTCGATGCAGCCGTAGCTAGAAATAGGTCGAAGATGACTTTAATTACAGTCGACGATACATCAAAGTCACGAATCCTTATAAACGTAAAACGTCAATACTACGGAACAAAATACAAAAGACTTTATATTCGAAAGTTTTAATAAAAATCGGGTGCACCGAGAACGAATCTTCGACTAATTTTTGCGCGGATAATCGATGTTCATTCGAATTTAAGTAATACGGGAATTCGATTCTTTAAGTTGTTCGAAAACTCGCGAGACGAAACGAGTCACATACCCATTGCTAGCTCTAACTAGTCTCTGATCGTTAACTGTTTCGAACACGCTCCACTTTGCGTTCCTAAGAGCGTCTTAAACCCATTGAAGTAAGATTTAAGTGCTCCACAGATGCTGCCAGAATCGAATCTAATTCTGCTGTAACGAGGGCAAGACCGGTGTGAATAAATAATAAGTGGCCCGAGTGTAAGGAACACGGCGAAGAAAATGAACTATGTACGTATGTTATAAATGTATGAACTTTTCCTTTTCAGTTACTTGCATCCGGGACAACAGGTGTAGCGCCACGTCACTTTTATGCATACTTTTCTTGTAATTGGTCCATCATCTACAGCTGTAATTATGGTTACGCTTATCGCAGATGGGAATCTGTCGTCCTGCCAAATTTAATTTAAATCGATCAGGATCGCATCTGAGACCTTCCTTCTCAGTGTCCTCGATGTTGCTGGTAAACATTCTGGTATTTGTTGCAAGCTTTCCAATTTCTTGCAAGAGGTCTGGATGAGGATGCATCGAGGGTACACGTAATTACAAGTTACACTGCTCGCGTGCATTTGCAATTGCCATAAGGGTCGAAAGGTTGCTTTCTGGAGACCCGGTTGAACCGTTTTCCGCCGGTCGTGACGATTCCAAATGACTGTTTACATTGGCCACACTGTTTGCCAAGGTAATACCTTGAACCGTGGCTCTGCGGTCGAAAACGAAATTTATGGCTATTTCGTGTCACGCATGGGGTCTTTTTTTCTTTTTCATTTCGAGTGATTTACTGTCAAAGTTGGATCAACCCGCGGCAAATCTAATGGCTTATCGCAGCATGTGATTTTTACACCGTCGTCTGTTTCGCGTTTTTCCCCCCCAATTTCGAGATTAAATCCACGTTCGTTGAAATTCAAAATTGCGAGCAAAGTCACTCCCGAGAGAAATTCGAGACAATGATTAATGATCGGTTAAGCACGGGCTTCGCACGATGAGGCGTTCGTGTTTATCTCTTTTCCAATAGTCCGATCCCGCTCGTCATAAGCGAGCCCAAGCTTCCTGACAATGAATCGCGCGTGGGTTTAAAAAGAAGTCTCAGTTGCAGCTGACAAATTAATGAAAGAATAGTAATTGTATAATCGAGAGACTGAAGCAACGGAAATTAAATATTACGACCCTTTAAACATTCGTTACGGGGTAACGATGTACTTGAAAAATGTTTGCTTCTAAACAACGAATACACGTTCTCTACAGAGTAGAAAAATATTTTTATTCGACCCTCGAGCTAATTTATTTTGTTAAAAACAGCAGCCTTACTCAGTGTGGTATTTGAATTCAAATTTTAAAAAAGGATTTCTGTTTATGAATATATCATTTATCTGTTCAGGCAGAATTTTTGTAAAAAATTGTCCTGAAATAATTATTATTACTATTCCAAGTAGTCTCACCTCAGAAAAAAGAACTAATTTTCAGGTCCTATCGCGCGAACACCGACTCTGCGGTAATAAATTGTTCGTAATAAATTGCATTAGCTCGCACATATTGTGTCGACATAAAGCGAAGCAAAATTCGCGCGCTAATACTTTAAATCTTTCACGTCGCTTCATTAATTTCAAATAGATTGCGCGACCTCGGGCTTGTGAAAATTGAGCAGAAAGGGTGGGGGGGGGGCGGAAAAAAAGAATTAACCGCCTTTGAAGTGAAATAATGTGGAAAGTTCCCCTCGTAACTTTTAAATTTCTTCCCGAGACCGTGGCGGCTGCGATAAAACTGCTAATTAATATCGTCGATTTTCGTTCCCGAAAGTGCTTTAACTTGCCTGTGACCTTTAACAGCTTTCAGCTCTGATCGACATAATTTTTAAAAAATTGAGTCTCATTCGATTCCAAGGGGATTAAATTTGCCGTTAATCTGTTCCAATTGCGAAAACATTTCCTGGTTTGTGCTTTCACAGTGAATATTCCACAACCTCTGCTCGTTAGAAATACAGTAACTCTCGAGTAAGTTCTGCTGCTTTTTAGATAAAATAAATAGTTATATAGTCATCCGCGTAACTTTTTATTTGAGGAAAAAGCTCGAGTAATTCTACCAACCACGAAACCAGTTTCGAGTATACGTTTACCAGTGTTCTTCGAACCACTATTGGCGACAGAAGTATCAGAACAATTTATTCGTTAAAAAATTAACTCACAGGTAAGTACAATCAACAAATGCATATTGCAAAGAGTACTCTACACTTTATAGGCTTGTATCGAGCAAATATGGCTACTCCGAACGACTGCCCTCTAGCAGTGGCGCGAAGAAGTTGCGTTTCCACTTAAGTTTGCTAGAGGGTCAGGAACCTAATTCGTCATGAGAGATTTTGACCGATTAGGGTCGAGTTTGGGCTCGTTTTTAACGGGCAAACCTCGCCAAATTGTCCATACTATTCTCGTGAAAGCAGAATGCAAAACATACAAATTTGTTCATTGTTAGCGCAATGCATCGATCAGAAATTCGTGCCTATCGGTACACCTAAGCAATGCGTTAAAAAATTTTCCGGATATCGTGATTGCAGTGTACCGTGCGGAGTAACGAAAGCATGTTCGGACGTAAAAGCGAATAAATTACAAGCCCCAGCGAGTTTTCACTGCCGGTTTTACGGCGCTAACGACGAGATAGGGCGTGAAACACCGCTTATTTACCAAAAATAAACGTACTTTCTAAACAGATAATGAAGTTGCCTGGTCAACTTTGCCCGTATATTCAAGCAAGTACTAGTTTTCTGTTTGAGGGATTAGTTTGCGCGCCGCTATTCAACTCGCCCTTAATCCGGATAAACATTTGCAACTTTAAATTTAATCCGGCCGGCGGAGTGGGCGAGAGTTTCGGTTTGCGACGCGGAAGAACGTTCATCGTTTCGCCAGATATTCGCTATCTTAGCCCCGGGGAGATTCGCCTATGGGCAAGCACCGAACGCCGGCCATTCGAGTCCATAATTAAAGAAGCAAGAACGAACGCAAATACGAGGCTTCCGGTCGCGAATACGCCTCCGTTTCCGGCCTAATTACAGCCTGGGCGATCCTTCTTCGCCAAGAATTACCGAGAAGAAGCCCCCCCTCAACTCTGCGTGAAATTAATTTCGCGGGGATACGGTCGGGGAATGAATCTTCGAATTTATTCATAATTCCTGCAAGGCGAAATTTCGATGCCAGTAATTCAGGGTGTTCGCGGGGCCACTTGGTCTCGAAATTGCTAGAATATTTAATCGCGCCCGAACGAGTTGTGTTTTCCAGTTTTGCTATCAACCCGTTGCATATTTCGGTACGCTGTCTCGCGCTTTATTCTTTCGCGACGCGTTTAAAGTGGATTCCATCCGTCAGAATCCATCCCGTGTAACAGAGGGGCACTGTAGAATAAAATTGCACGCGATAAATAGAAATATCATTTCATACTCCCATCAATTATTCCAAAGGTTTTCGGACATTTCGTCGCGAGAGAAATTGCACCGGAGCCAACGATGCTTCATGGGGGCATCGCAAAAATAATTTGCGATCTGTCACGCGACGCGACAGTAGCACGTGCTGATGCATCACGCGAGGCGCGAAGAAGTTTATAACGGAAGCTGCCATCGATTCATCAAAATCACCGTGGGCAATCGACGCGCTGAGGGGAGAGGGGGTGGAATAGAATACAAAATAGAAGTCAACCGGTCCATCGTACTTCGCGGATCGACGCGAAACCGCGTTGTACGGGGCTGTGATATAAGTTATCAAACCGTGGACTAGAAAGTTTGAAATTGCATTCTGCCCGACTCCGGAAAATAATTGCAAAAATTCCAATCGTGTCTCGATTAACTGGCAGTCACGTAAAATTTCTATTTGACTCTGACGTGCAGCCGGGAGGCGCTGGAACAATAAATTCCCCCGTATCTTTGTGACGAGATTTTAGGCGCCGTTGTTAACGGAAACATTTTCATCAATTGCGTCGGACGCGCGACGCAAAAAGTGACGCACAGAGAACTATAATTAAGGTTGCAACGAACGATCATTAACGCTTGAAATCGTTCGTGCGGATACTCGAAGCATGCACACATACGCGTGGAAAGTTTGCACAAAATAAAACTGAAATCATGCGCCTCTGAATAAAGCTACCCTCTTCGAGCATTAGTAAACCGTGACACGGAATTTTAATTACATAATTTAAAAGAATTGTCTCGTTTCCTGAGATAAAAAAAAATAACCATCCTGTAAAAGGAAAGGTCTTCATTTTCTCGGAAGTAATTCGCAGAGAAAGCTTCATTTTAGAGGAATTTGAGTTCTAGTCCTCCGTAATCTATTTAACTTTAAGAAGATTCCATCGTGTCGCGGGCAGAAAAACAGACAATATTCAGGATTTTTCTTAAGAAAAGTACGAAACGAATCAACTTAAAACTTTTTGCGCTTAATAATATACTTAAAAATGCATTACACGAATTTTTAGATGATTTTTCGAGCATCGTATCTTGCGATTAAAAAAAGACTATTACACTTTTGTATCGAATATCGCCGCATAGTTTTGGTCAATATTTAAAAAATATACGCAATCGTTTTCGTGTAAAAATATTTGAAATTGTGAAAAATTCAGTTGCTTCGGTGGAACCTCTTTTGTTGAACGTGCCCGTCGCGATTGCCACCGATTTCGACCGTTTTGCTTATCTGAACTGAACGAACCAAAAACCATTTTTTGCGGCATGAATGTAGCTATTACCGGTACCAAAGTTACACAGAAACATTGAAAAACAGAAATTTGACAGCTTTGTAAAGCTGGTTTATTGATTTTTGTCTTTTATTTCTTGTGGGTAAACAAAACAAGAATAATAAAAAAACATCAGATTTCGAATATTTTTATATGGAGGATGAAAATACACGTACTGAAGATTCCCTCCAAAATTTGATGCCAATTGGTCAAGCAGAACTTGACTACCCGCTTAACTGATAGCTCATGACTAAAGATTTTAAAAGCGTGAACGAACGGAACAGAATTGATTTTTTCTATACGTTACACGGGAGAACACCCTCGAAGCGACGCTTCACGAGGTCGTTCCTCTAATTTCGATTAAACCCTCGTCGCGGATCTTCGATTCGCCCGACGCCAATTCATCGAGCTTGTTGTGTTCGGCAATCGGCTTGAAATGCCCAGCGATTGTTGAATAATCGCTCCACCTAGAATTCGGCGCGGACGTGATCGTGTTGAACCCGTACGGTCCGATTATCGTCGATTGCCGCTTCTAATTTATAATTTAACAGGGATGGGCGCTTCGCGATTTCACTCGTAAACGTTCGTGTCATTAGCTCGATTCGTGTGCAGCGTATAATACGAAAGTTTCACCGTAGATTTACTATGACAAACAATACGAAAGCATTCTTCTGTTGCGTGAACGCAGTATTTCGTTGGCGCGGAATCAACGTTTTTTTGTTAAAAAATAAAAGAAAATGGAAACAATATTCAAACACGGTACACCATGGATCGCTTACTTTTGTCGCGCTTTTCTGCCTGCGGAGACACGACGAGGACGAAACAATGGCGACCATGGGACAGGAAAATGGGAGATCCGATTATCATTCGCGTGAATCCAGCTACGCGAACCGTAGATCTCAATATTGACAAAGCCAGACACTACGGATACCTTCCATTTCGTCATTTCCTGTGCTTTGTTTCGTTAGCTTTTTCTTCCGTCGACATTAACAACGGACTACTCTTATATATTAACTTTTTTAAATGCTTCGTCAAGAACAAAACTAATTACTAACAAGGAGTGGTCTCAGTGTTGGGGTGAAGCTAATGGCACTCGGTTTTGAGGGCAGATGGCTTACGGGTTTTTGAGATATTCGAGGTTAATATTTCTTGATAGGACCTTTTACTTCCATTTGGCAAGTACTATCTATCCTGGAAGTTTTTTAAAACAATATATACAGCAAAAGGAATGGTCCCATCGACGATAGCACGCAACAATGCCTCTCGCGGGCCACGGAATAATTGACAATTGAAAAGGTAATGGCGTCCCGTGTAGTCGTCGGTCGGATCCTCGCTCGATCATTGTCCCCCGGATCTGTACTGGACTCGCAAGAGCCAGTTGAGAGGGGGCTCGAATTTATTATTCGATCGCGTGCTTCATGTCGGGCGCAGAAACAATGGGAAAACGAGAGAAGCATATCGGTGTCCGTGCGCGTTCGAGGACCACTTTCGCCTGTCGATCTCGTGAGTCCCCGTCCGCCCTGTGGAACTTACTATTAGGCCAGGTCCAGACGCGCACGAACCAAGCCACTCGAAACGCTTAAGCCCTGCGCGGGGTAATTTCTCGATCATAAATATCCATAGACGCGAAGTTGAAAACGAATGGACAACTTAATGCGTGGGCGCCATAATCTTCAAACAGTTGAAGATAAAGAAACAAAATTGTCTACCTGCATTTTGTCTTGACATCTACTGGGCATGCTGTTCATTAATTTCACTAAACACTGTCACGTTCACAAATATATTCAGCACGAAACACGAACCATCTTCACACACTCTGAACAGTAAATGTCACTTCATTGACTGTCCATTGCAATCACTTTGGTTTTCTTCTATTGGTATCTAATTTTCTTGATAACTGTTGAGTTACTCCTTCCTCAGCTACCACTATAAGCACACTGTACCTGAAAAGATATTCTCTGGTCAAAACTGATGTTCGACCAGACATCTACCACTCACTCTTTCGCACTCTGTCCCTTGCTGTACAGAGTCCCAGGGGCCCCACGTGGAGGTGAGGTGAGTGGATTTGACCAGAATGGGCCCACCAACTTCGCCGAAATTCTCCGCACTAGACTGCTACCAAGGTAGCAGCCCAGGTATAGGAGAACATCAGCTCTATCGGAGTTTTCGATCTGACTGAAGCCAGAAAGTCCCAGTCCAGCCTCATACCCCCATATTGTCACTTACAAAACATTTCGTAGCTAGGTGAATTTGAAAATTATCTGCATTCTTTATGCCAGGAATGGGGCAACGGGAATCTAAGCGGGAGGTAGCGCCTAATTTCGCTCGCAGAACAAACATCGAACCAATTAACATCACACTGAGAGTGAATGACAGCCCCTGCATCGCACCGCTGTTGGTTCAGTTGTCCATTTCTGTTCTAAGCAATGCAACATCGAGCTGTCTGCCTCACTTAACGCATCAAAACCTGCTCTAAACAACCTATTCCGTACTATGATATCGTGAAATCGGAGATCCCCGCACCCACAGAAGGAATGGAATCATTAACATCGAAATAGCAGAGGTAACGAAGGTGGCGGTAATAGGACGGCTGATTAGCAACTCGAAAATCGACGGTTCGAATTTTCGATTGCTACAATACGTTTTAACCACACGACTTCGAATTAATAGCCGCCGTCAGGCGACCACCCACGAGAGTGCACGTTTTATGTTACAGTATTATTCAGTCTCCGACCCAGTCACAACTGAAAGAGAATTATGACCCTTGAATAGTCCGCTATTGACTCAGTTGTTTATCTATACTTTAGACAAACTAATACTGCTATATTTAGTTCATAAAAATACACATGTCCGGGCAAAGCCTTAGAGGCGAACGATGATTCTTAAAACGAACTCCAGACGTGATTCGTAAATTGAACATTTCTATCCCGTCCCAACTGGGGGAATCCTCAAGGCTCAACGATATCGCTGTGTATAAACATCAGCTGTACGAAAGGTGAATGTGCAAACCCCGGTGTTCATCTTAAGAATCGTTAGTGTAGAACGCGTTTTACGGTAGACAATCGATCGACGCGCGTAGCACAGTATGAATCTGGAATATCGTCACCATCGTGTGGGCACGAGAGCGTGTGCATTCTGCATGCACGAGGGCGCACGTGATCGTTTGACGATGCAGCCTGTCAGCCTCGATGGCCTTTGAGATCGTGCGACGCATGGTAGTCCGCGATCGGGGAAACGACGGATAGCTGGAATTTTCACGCCTCTGTTTCTTTCACGGATTTTTCTGTTCGTTTTTCTTTCGCGAAGGTGCGATGATCGACCGGACGGGAGTAATGAGATTGATGAGGCTCAGGTGACGCGTTGCCTTCGGCCCCGTAATTGAAGTTGGAAGTCTTTGCCGGCACGAGTGCATTTTTTTCTTCTTTATTTTAGCAACCGACTTTGCCGCAGCTTCCGTTGTAAATAGACGTCGATCGACTCGCCAGCGACGGTCGACATATAATTCTTTTTATAGTTTCCCGTACAAAGTGTAGGGTTTCCTTTTTTGGGGCGTGTTACAAATTGTATTCTTTGAAAGAACGTGCTTCGTTATTCGATGGTCTTTGGGGTAAGTACCCTGCGGTTTCTCACAGTTTTGCGCCATCAAAAGGCATCCTTGCTTTTTCCACTTCGTGGTTAGATTCCAAGGATGCCCCATTCTTTCAGCGATGCTTTTTCGAGCCATAAACCGAGGGATACGCTAGGAACAGCCAGTTGATAACGCGCGATAGGAAGTTTTTAATCTGTTGCACGGTGTTCCGAATACGCCCAGTGGTACGTTCGATGCTCGTTTTAACGAACACGATACGAAAAGCGATGCTCCGTGACTAGAGAAATTTTAATATCGTAAAATGCTTGGAAATCAGAAAGTCGACGTATAATAATTTTCCCCGGCGCCAGTTACACGATACGAACTTTAACGCGAAAGTCCGACGTGAAACTGGTTACGAAAGTCGTGCGTCGGAGCCATCGTGGGCCGTTCAACTTTCCAACGTGGGGGCGCTATCGCGGGCAGGCGGTGCTTTTGTATCGGGAATACAAGCGCGAACCGCGGACTCTGGGCGAACGGTATGAAAGTAATTCGATGTTACGTCACGTTGGGCGCGTAATGGCTACAACGATGCTACGTACACTCGCCTCCATTCATTACGCGTGTTTGCAGACGCGCCGCGCCATTCTCCGCGCCGAAAGGCTATGAAAATAAATTAATATCAATGCCCGTTTAAGGGTGGGAAACCGCGTATCGTCCACACTATCGCGTACCGTCGGTGTACACACTGGGGAGCGCCGGTGATTCGAAGTTTCAGTTCGTTCGACCTGGATTATCGGTACCCCGGTGGATGAAAACGGATGCTACGCGTGGAGTGGACAGACATAACACGAAACTTCTGCGCCAGTATATAGTCCCGTGAAAGGATAGATTTCAATTTGCAACTTAGCTGCGAGAACACAGCTTGCGGGAAAGGCTGTGTAGTAGACTACACCCGGTGTATTATAACGTGTGGAACCAACAACGACGGCGAACCGAAGACAAAGGCAATGAAAAAGGTTCTTGTAGAGGCTGAGACCACCTGAACAAATTGTCTACTTTTGATGGTAAAGAGAAACGAAATTGAACCAGTCTTACTTGGTCCGTAGGCATCTCACACACTCTTTTCGATCTTCTCTCCGTGTTACAGTGAATCGTTTAAAGTGTTTCGTGAGATTTGTTAGCAATTTCCTCGTATAGATCCTCGGAAATACTGCCAACGACAGTTCAGTAAACAAATGTTAAGTGGCCCCAGATACTCAAATCCAGTGAATTTATATCTATAGACAGCGCAGAGGTTAGGCAATAGGTCCTGCAGGACCGATCCATCTGTTAGAAAATCATTTGTTCGGAAACTGTCTGACTACTCGGCCGAAATGTTCCGTGCACCGCTACGCACGAGCTATATAATGCACAGAGTACCTAGCGGAACTTCTTCCAATAACTCATGAAATCGATTACTCGAGGAATTGACACGACTCTATTAAACTAAAAATAACAAAGATATTTACGTGGCACGTTTCTAATAAACCACCATGCCGTTGAACGCTGAAAATTTTTGGCTTTCTTTTTTATAGATCGAAAGCCGTATAAAGTCTAAAGCCACGTCGTAAAGTAATCTTAAGGGGTGAAAAATTAAATCCCAAAGTCACCGGAGTCACACAGTCGTAAAATATAGCTCGCTTCGAACACCATAAAACGTTATTACCCGTGCCAGGGAGCAAGTTTGAAGCTTCTGCGAAGGTAAAAATCATGCCATAACATTTAAGGCTCCGTGAAATATTGAACGCTGTATTTCCCCGTTCGACTGTCGAGTAGAAATTTCGCGCGACCAAACTTCGCGGGGACGGTAGTTGTTTCCGCCAGTCCATTTTGCGAAATAGAAAACCCGAATGAAACGAGGGGGGGACCCGTGTGTGTACCGAATGGCTACAGTCCGCGTGTGCGAGCCATATTTTTTCGGGACAAAAATGTTGAGGCGTGGGGAAGAGAGGGCTTATTAAATCAAAGCTCTGGACGTGCTGTTCGCCGGGGCCCGAATTGTGCATGATATTTACCTAGCGACCGTGTACTTTTACCTCCGTTCCAGGGCTAACCGATAGCACCGCTAACGCGATCCGCGGCGCATTTCGTTGGTAAATTAACGATTAAATCGGTCAGCCGAACGGGCCCGTGTATATTACACGGCGTACGTATGACGTTGTACGTGGCCGCAATAACAGACGACGCATTTTACGTATGCTGCGCGAGAGATCCGTACGATCTATAGGCACAACAGGGATTGTATTTCGCTTGCTGTTATTTCGCACAATGCGTCGGGCACAGCTCCGTGCGGCCGCGTTTGGCCCCAATGGACGGTGCGAAAGTTTCGCGAAATTCGTCGCGTCGAGACCCGGCCGGAGAGTTTGTTTCGTCTTATTTTCCGGTTTTTTTCCACTCGAAATGGATCGATTAAGCGACACCGCGCTCGCAGCGAGGCGCAATGCGTTACGCGAGTTTGCGAAAAGCGCAGGACAATGCTTTTTGTCGGGCATTTGTTTGCTGTAGTGTGATTTAACAATTTTCGAGCGACCCACCGTGTGCCCGATTATACCATACAACTTCACAGAGTGTCATGCAACATCAAACAGCGTGCTACGGTTACTTTTAGTACGAAATGATACCATACAGTATGACACGGTAATATAAAATCTGTTGCAAATATGATAGTATTGCCAATGTGGCGTCTAATTTGTACGTGTACATCGACACTTTTCACTCTAGGTAAAGCACGAACGCGTTTTACATTACGAGGATAACGTGGTACGTGTTCTCTTTTTTTTTTTGTACCTGTCGTGAATTTGAAGCGGAGGACAGTCGCGAATGTAAATTAAGAACGGTAAATAAATCACCGTACTCATACACGCGGTTTATGCTCCAAGTAGCGGTAATTGCAAGCATCCTTTGCTGGACGAGTGCAGTGTAATTACATATGATCGAATGGGACGTACGCTACGGGACAAAATAAGCACAGAAAGGACACCTCGCGTCTGACTAAAAGAGCATACGTAACACGTTTACACCAATATAGACGAAGTGACCGCGTTGATGCGTTTTCATCATTCGAAGGGAAAAGGGGAATTTTTCTGAATATTTCTGGGGGATTACACAATACTGTCTCTTCGACTGTTGTTCCTCAGGTTGTCACAGAGTTATAGTCACCACTTGGAGGGGCACGTCGTTAGATCGATCATACCGAAACGGCCCCCCCAACAAACATACGTTTCTCTCGAGAGAAAGAACAAGGAGACACGTAAGGCAAACAGCAATCAAGCGATTCGTTACACAGCGTGCTCCCTCTGGGAACTATTTCGATGAGATTCTTTGCAGCGCCGTTAATTAGCAGCGTGCGCGGTGCATCCACCGGGCGAAAAGTCTCATAACGCGTGTACGGTCGTGTTCGCCAACTCCTCCGGGGAAAAGTTGACGGAGGATGAGCCCGACGAACAATCTGACGACCCTGGGATCGATAAAGGCCACGCAATATTCAAATAATTTATTTTCGTTGTCTCCTGCAGACCCTGGATTTAGATGAACATCCATGCTACCGTTGTCTGTCTCTGATTAGTTCCGTAAAAAATTTTTCAACCGGCTGGCATTTCGTCGAACTCTGTCATTTCGTCGTATGGCTGTCAGATTGGACCATGAAACTCTAAAAAGGTGTGAGATCTACTCGTATACCTTGTCTATGGATTAAGATTCATCGTGAAAGCGACTATTATCTGATAATTTCTTTCTTCGTGTCTTCTAAGCGAGAGAGCGGCTTAAATGTTCGACGTGCAAGTGCCTGGCAAAACTCGAACGAGATATCCAAATAATTGTTCGCAGTTATCTCTTGCGGGCCGCGTAATTCGCAGCTGAAAATCTGTATTATTCTTATCGGTCTACGACGGGTCCGCGAGAAACTTTTCGTCTGACTTGTCGTCGAGTTCGTGACCATTCCTCGCGAAGACTAACTGAACAACCGTAGTCGGCAAACTATTTTCATTCCCCTTCGGACTGAGAAGTATCGCTTTAAATACGTTTCCGACGTTACGACAACGGGGGGTTGGGAAGGGGTAGGGGGCTCTCTGACCGGAATCGCCCAGTTTTACATCTGAAAACTTTGAACGTGTCTTTCCCCGTCGCTGCTCGACCGTGTTTTTCCAGAATGGATTCTCGAAAGAAAGTTGACGCACGGTTCTTTCAGAGAATTTTCGAGAGGTATACTTCGGATCGTAGTTCCGCGTCGAAATAATTTCTCGGAAATTACCATGTTCCTTTGAATCCGTCAGAGACGGAAATTTTGTATTTCGCTAATTAGCTGCAGGGATTAAAAGAAGACTTTCATCCCCGGCTGATGAATAATTAACTGGACTTAGAATTACAGATGGAACGGGGTTGCTGAATGTTGAACAGCTTCGCGACTTTGTTGCTGTTTTGTTGCAAAGTCAAACGGAAAATGTATCAGCCAGGTGACGCTGATGTTTGATGTCGAATAGCAAAGGTTCACCGACGGATATTAATTTCTACTGTTGCAAGGATCTTTGTCTTTGAATGCGTTTGTCTGATACGCTACTGCGCGACTGGGATGCGCAGAGGCACCAAGACCTAACCTAGACACGACTAATTTGGCCTGGCAATACTTGTGAAATACTTAAAATTGCAATATGTTGTGAATCCAAGGCTTCAAGTATTATTTATTAACACATTTCGAGGCGCGTGGGTCACCAGTGACCCACGCCAAGCCGTCTGATATTTCGAGTCGCTATGAAATAACACAATGCTCTACGATGCGTTGTCTAGCGTTTCAACCGCTTGTCAATTACAAGCTGATCGAGGAGGATGAGAATAAGCTCTACTCGTGTTTTGAGGAGTGTGGGGAATTCACATTATCGCTGTAAACATGGTCGCCATTGGTCCCAGTTCGTTAGTTTATGAGATCAGCGGTCGTTTCAGCCCGTTTCATACCTCCCAATTATTCGTGAACGAACGCTCAGATCCAGTTCCACGAACGGCGAGCGCTCCTTGACGAAATCGATGTCTGCCATATCTCAGTGATCGATGAATACGCTCGATTAGGATTGGACCGACCGCAGAATCGCGCGACTCGTTTATACGGCCATTTTGCGCGTACCAGTTCACGGCGCGAACGATTATTCTTCGTTTCGCTGAATACCGCTGGATTTAAATGGTTTTAAAAGTCTACTCTGTATCGAACCTACTGGAAGGATGTACCTTTAATCGCCCCCATAATCGAACGAAATCGCGACCACTTTTCTGGCAAAGTAGCGACTTCACAGACATTCTAGCTGGCATTGATTCAAGAGAAATAGCGCGACGATAACATTAACGTTTCAAACAATTACAGAATAAAATTTAAATAGGGAACACACCGATTCTACGTAATTATGGCATACGCGCGAGTACGGCTAAATGCAACCAAAATGCATGCACTTACACAAAATGAATAATTAATATTAGTACAATTAACCACTTCGAACCGAACCTACAGAAAATCCAATATTCGAGTACCTGCCAAATATCTACATTGCTTTTGATGGCGAAATATCAGAGCAAAATATAGTTTGTTTGGAGGAACGAGTGACCTAATTTTATAGAACAAACTGTCGCTTTCTGGAGGACGTTATTGAGAAAAATTAGCCCCTCCCCCCTCCCAATCTCCTTTATAACTTTCCATCGCATTACGCCCCGTTGAAAAGCAACTTAAGCTTCGCCCAAGGCATTTTCATCCACGCCCTGGAGTAAACGAGTTATTCTCAGTGACCTGTATCGAGCGCCCAGAGCCCTGCGTTCCAAGGGTCACATATCCAGCAAGAAGCGACGCCAAATACGCGCCGACTCTGCACGCAAAAATTCCCGTCGCCATACGAGTGCACCGCAGGGTAAAGAAAACAAAGTAAACAGAAGCCACCGATCTCGCGAAAACTCGTTTCAATGCGACCAACAAGCAACGTATGCGCAACCGATGCTCCAAACTCGGGACTAAAAAAAAAAAAAAGATACAGTAGTCGCATTGTGTCTGTTCCCCGAACGATGCGCACTTACAATCGCTCATAATTACTGGAGCACGCTAGTTTCCGCATTCTAACAAGACGCGTCACGCGGAGCAACGCAACGTGAAACGGTCCAGCTACGCGAGGAGATCCCCCGTCGTTGGCAACTGTTTTTTATTTTTTTTTTTCTCCCCCTTTTTTTTTTACGTTCGCCGAAACAACATCGCTTCGTGGATCACGGGATAATTCCGCGAACCGGATAAAGGAGAAACGACAACCGGCGAAAAAACGGGGGACAAAAACGGCGAACAAACGAGAGGAAATTCTGACAAGGGTGTAAGCTGCGGGAGTGAATGCAGCACGGGGGGTCGCGGACAGACAATCGCGACGGGGTTTGGTTCTCTCTGCCTCGCTATCTGCACGTCTCTCTCTCTTTCTCTCTCTTTCGCGTTCAATTTGAGAGGGAGCAACATCCTCCGTCGACCGGTGCTTTTAGAAGTAACGTTTGCGAGCTTTAATTGCGTATTCGGCCCGCGCCAATGGGACTTCATTATCTTACCGATGCCGGGTAGGGGTAAGTGGAACAAAAGGCCGCGAAAGAAAACATAATTAAAAATTACGGGCCACGCGAAAATCGTCCTCCCGATCTGCTCAATGCCGACGCCACTCTCTCGGGGCCGGAATTAAAGAAAGATAAGGAGGGACGACTGTAACCGGTAATCCGTGGGTACACAAAGCCGTAGCAACGTCGCGAGATAAAGACTACCTTTGCCCATCCGCAAACGACGCCGCTGATTTCTGGGAGACACTAAACTGTTGCAGGGTGTATCGTGAAACGAGCATGGCGAGAATGCCCCCCGAAAACAAATTGAACTTCATACACGGTGGAGGTTTCTCTATACGCGAACAGCCCTACTCTTCGAGCAACATTCGTGTGTCCGCTAGTAGAGGGACTCCCCCTGAAGTTCGGTCGCTGGCGTAATCCGAGTAGCGTAATCTGATACGCAATTCGGACGCTCGTCTTCCTTCTCTTTCTTTCCACTCACTGTCCTCTTCTTCTCTTCTCTATACGGTCGAGCCTCGAATCTTCCGCATATAAAGAGACGTTACTGAGACTTATTTTCGAGCGATAATATTTTGTATAATGTCTTTCAAGCGGCATAACCAACCGTAGAATTCCTCGTCGTTGACGATCGAATGTAATTTTCGCGCCAAGGCACTGGTGTTAACCGATATGTTCGCGCGCAAGTCGCGGGGCTGTCCCTGTTGCTCGGAAACTCGAACACCCGAAATTTATCCGATGCCTAATGAGGCAAAATTAATCAATCGTCGATATTGTCGAGCGGCGCACTAGCCATCGGGATCCTTTGTGAGTTACGGACCAGTGAATGGATGCGGTAACGTACGAACGCATAGATCACAAATTCACGAATATCCGATAGCTTCCGGTGACGTTGGCGCAGCGGAGCTAGCGAAACGGAAGCGTCGAATTCGAACGTTTCCGGCTATCTCTTTCGCGGAGAGTAACTGAAAAGAGCTCCTTCGCAACGGGAGAAAAACAAGTCGGTCGAGGGCCGCTTGTAAATTGTTTGAGCGTGAAATGGGGGTTCTTTTATTGTGAAAAAGAACGCTGAACCGAGTCCCTTTATGGGGTAATGAAGAATCAATTGAACGCTCGACGCGCGCGCTTTAATTATCTAATTAACGTTATTACCATTTGCCACAGAATGGACGCCTTAATCGAGGAACACTTCAAGACAATGACTCGAGCATAAACGCGAAATCGCGTATAGCAGAAGTGGAATTTTTAAGAGGAACTGTATTACTTTACTTCCTGCGTCGTATTGCACTCGTCGCTCGTTGAAATTAAAAAGAGAATTACTATTTCTATTACTGTTAATGTTTTCTGTATGGAAAAGATACAGAATTATATAGCCTTTGCAATATTGCACGTGGGCTTTTCTCGTGTAAAAATATTATTGTTAGTACCCACGAATGCTAATGGGATTTTCGCCGATGTGTTAAAAAAACAGAACACAGAAAGTTACTTTCGGCGAGTAATACCGAAATAACATGTAACTTCGTGTCCGTGAACTTTTTTGTTCGTTATGAAAAATGCGAGTAATTACGTTGGTGTGCTCGTATTGTTCAATATCTAGTCGGAGTATTTACACACGGTCGGCAGCGTAGTGGTACATTTTTCATAGAAAATTCCACTTTATTTCCATGTGTCTTCGCTACACGTTGCTTCGAATGTTTTCTATTATCACAATTTTAAATACAAAACAAATAAAACTATTAATGTCGGTGTATATCGATCGCGTCAGCTTTGTTATTTATCCAGAATGAAAATACGCTATAGGTAAGATAGATACACAAACGCTATGCATCAGTTGCACGGGATACCGGTTCGTTCGAACAGGTGAATACATCGAATGCAATTTTTTAAAAATACACTGTTTACTTGGGACGCGTGTAAACAGCGTAGCGCCAGTTTGTTAAAAATCCGTGAGCCGTATATTGAATCTTTCCGCGAGCTGACTTCGATTCATCTGTTTCGCTCTGTAGATTTTCCGTTTAACAAAACCATCGAAATTACATTGGCCAGGCTCGATATTGATTCGCGGTTAGTCTTACGAAGAGATGCGTGGAAACATGTTACGGTTTAAGCCGATGCGTTTCAAACAACGGCTCTAAATCGGTTTATACATCGTTTAAAGATGATTAAGTTTCAGCGAATGATTCGTGGTGGATGTGAAAGCTATTAACTAGGGGCTCTAAATAACAGCTATCCTAAAAATTTGTATACGATCGATAGAATGTTCCATTTCACATTGTGATTTATATTTTATTATTATCGATAACACAACACTCTGCTTATAGTTATAATGAATTTCATTCCTTCGTGGTTTGAAATCCGCCATCTTTAACTACACCACGGATTCAAGGAAAGCAACATTAAGTACGTCCTTTCTTAAACAAGCCTAAACTGCGCGCAAGAAAGTTGTTAGGATCCCGAGAAGCAAACTTTTTCCAGGGAATCACTTTTAGTTTCACCCGCTTCCCAGTTTCCAAGCCAGCCCCAGATATCTTATCTTTCCACTCGCTAGTCGCTAAGTTCATAAGTTCACATAATGAACCACGGTTTTAAGCAAACGAAATTCGGTGTAACCTGTTTCGAACGAGTTTGTGCAGTCTCTCAGCAAACGTGGCCAAAATGTGAAACGCGTACTATTCGCAAAAATTACTCTTCTAAACGGAAGCGACCAGTATTTAAAGAAAAGCAATATGCTATGTTTTGAAAGTTTCGTTGAAATTGGGGACTCGAAGTTGCAGCTCGTTCAACCGCAGTCGATTGTCAAGCATTTTCTTCGATGTTAATTAATAGCGTGTACGGACCCCGAACCCGCCTGTCGCGATCACCGTGATCAGCAACCTCGTTATACGAGCCTGGGCGAGAGCAGCGAGCGCAGTTATTCCTTCATTGTCGTGATTACTGTCCTCCCACATTGTCATTCTACTGGGCCGCGGCGTTACAATCATGCACTCCCCTCGTGTCTATCAGAGCAGAATGCAACGGAACGCAGCCAATAATTTCAAACAGACGGATATAATGGATATCCTTTCAGAAGCGTCTCCGCTTTTCTTTCCTCACAGGCCAACCTCCTTTGAGCGATTTAGCAACGCAATTACATTACTCGGTATCTCTGGAGCTATTGTACGTATTCTGACGGATATAAAAATAATAATATATATTTTTCTCACCTGTACATAATGGTGGCGATCCAGGTCTTATTACTTAGTATTTATTAGGCACAGATACTATGGGTCCCTCACCTCCAGCGCCGCCAGTGGAGAGACGATGGAACGCAACTGCTAGGCCGGCTCAGGAGTTGGTACTATCACGAACGAGGTATACGACTCGTCTGAGGCACTGTGAATCCCCTACCAGCTCCTGCGCGCGCATAACAGTTGCGTCTCATCGTTGCCCCACTGTTGGCGCTAGTAGTAGAGGCCCAATGTACCCGCGTACTATAAGGACGTACTGTTATTACTGTTACTATGAAATGTAACTATTGGATCTACACTGACGATGCACCGTGCATCTATGTACATTCCTAGTAACACGATTTAATGAATTTCAACGAAATTCTCCTTTCGCCAATTTCGCCATTTGTGGAGTTTTATCTTACTTTGACACAGAATCCCCTTGAAAAATTGCCCACCTGTGGGTGAATACCCTTGGTATATAATCATCGTAATTTCTTCGTTCGTACGGAATATGATTATCCCTCCTTCGTGTTGCAAGCCACCCGGGATTATTCATGGGAATTTCGAAAGTTTTTCCGCGGTTTTGCAGTTTACGTTCCGCGTTATGAATTTCCAACGCGAAATATAATAATGCTACGTATAAAAATTCTAATAATTAAAATTCATGCGGCCGAGGCACCGTGAAACAACGAACCTGCCATGGACGTACGTGATACGCGACACTATGAATTAGCAAATTCAAATACTCTTCTGACAAAATGTGCGTCCTGTTATACGCAACCTTGTCCGAATATTTCAGGATTTCTTTCCCGCGAAAGAGAAAAATTTGTTCAACGCCGTGTACTTTTGCAATTAAAATATCAACAGACTCGGAAAATTTACAGAAACATTGTCGATAAAAATTTTTATTCCGAATCCTAATTTAATCCTCCGACGTTTACTGGCAGATTTTAATTCTTTTATATCGAAAATTTTATTTATTCAACCGCCATTAGAGGATTCGATGCAGTCACTACCAGTTACAAGGTATTTTCCATCGCATTTATGGCGCCATTAGGATTACACTAATGTCCCATTTAGTTAATGTGCATATCGGACATTAAAGCTGCCCAATCAAAGTGATATAATATGTGTAGTCCCTTGGTCGTCTTAAAGAGACTCTTAAATCTAGCTTCGCGTAATACGACAATATTTATTACTTGTAACTTGTAAAATTGCAAAATAATATCTCTGCAATATTGAGCGGGCGTTTCAATATCGAATATTACTACTGAATTTCGGTGTAGCTAACATGCGTTACATCAAAACAATTTTTCAATATGAAAATAATGGAAGACCATATTCAAACTGGAAATACCATGTCCCTTGAACTATCCTTATTGTTACTGCCAGAGAAACTCTGAAGAATATCGTCTGCTCTCGAGAACTCTTTGTTACAGTTGCTGAAAGACGGAACAACACTGGCTTCTAGTTTGAAATTTACGATAAGATACAATCTCCGCGGATGGGGCAATACTTGCGGAATTTTTGCAGTTAACATTCATACCAGCCCTCGAGTCTAGCAACCACGGTAACGATCAATGTGGCATGTCGTCTTTTTCGCTCACTAGGGCCACTCTCACAGTTGTAAGAGATATATAAGAGTTGCTGAACAGATATGGAGATACAATACAAAGTTTGAAAGACTTAACAACAGCAGAAATGAGTTATGAGATTGCTATTCGAACCTATCAGTGCGACTGTGACTTCGTATGCGACCAAAGGGACACATACACTGCGCGTGAGTGAACTATTTTAAATGGACAAGGTCATATTCTTTGTATCGTCGTGCACAAGGTCGTTTAAAGGTCAGCAAAACTTTTTTCGCGTATCGTAACACGTGTCCCTTCGAACCGAACATTCTCCTCCTCTGACATTTCGTATCATCAAAAGCGAGGGAGATATTTAAGGTCCCCGAGTACTGGATCAATAAATTCGTCACGGAATAGGCTACACGCCTACCTAAATAACAACGTGTAGCTCGAGATACAAGAAAATATTTACACCACATGATATATTCCTTTCTAAAAAAATAAATTTTGCAACATTCTTTGATATCTATCCCTCGTACAAACATTTGCAGTTACATTATTATTTAAATTATTATTAAACTGCTTAATTTTCCTCGAGTAAAGTACATTATATCGATGGTAGATCCTATTCAACCAGAAGTCTGTAAATTATGGAGTACATTTTCGAGAAAATTAAGCGAAACGACCAGGTCATATTGATTCACCGTTTTGGAGTACGTTTCAGCGGCGTGTTGCTGTCCGAAGCATCGGTCCGGGGATGGAATCAGCTCTAATTGCTTTAATTTTTCAAGGCCAGCCGGCACGAACTAGACAACGGTTTCCTGATGGGAACTTTATGTTCCGTGCGATCGGTGCAATACTGTTTTCATTCGTCGAACAATCCTCTGACTTTCATTCCCTCACGGTTGAAGCATCGATGGCGCGGTTAATGAGGGGGAAGAAGCGTCAGGCGCAACAAATTGGAAAGGGTAAATAATCGTACTACACCGGAGACAGTTGACTGTAACGCGAAAGCGTAATGGGACACGCGGTGAAAAGCGGCTCGGCCGCACCGCGAGTAATTACGTTATAATCGTATCGGGCAGTTGTCGTTATTTTGCGGCAACCGTGTCCTCGTCACCCGCCCGGTATAATAGATTCTCCCTATTGTTTGTTGCGAGACTACATCGAGGTCAGGTACGAAATTATTAAAACCATGAACGGAGTGGCACGGGGGAAGGTACAATTATGTAAAAAATGAACGTAGACCATTGTTCGCGCGTAAAACTGCGTTCCTTGCGTTCGTGGTCGCGGAATTATCTCCGCGAGTCTCCTTCTTATTTTTTTCCTCCCCACCCGACGCGGCTCCGTAGTTGTTTCGCGTATAACGAACTGGTAATTGCAAGTGGCCTGCCGTGTTTCGTAATCACTGTTTATTATACGATGTGTGATTTTCGATCGAACCCGATCTCGCCCGGTAAAAGGTAATTAATTTCACTTTATTGCTCATCCTGTAATGTAATTAATTCGCATTGCGTAATTTTAATTGGCACGCTGGTTGTTTTCACCAAAACGCTAATACTCCGTGCAGTTAATTACTACTGTTGTAGAATTAGTTAATCGACGCAGTCGCTTTGACCATATCAAAGTCCCGACGTAATTAATCCGTTTTCCGTCGTATCGGCAGATTTCGTGACGGGAAATTACGCAATCTGCGTTTTCGTAAACCGCGAAAACGCAATTGATCTGTTTGGTATTGGGGGTTTGCTAGTATCCATTATCGCGATAGTTGTTAATTCGATCCGTCAACTTCCCATGTTTACGGATGAACAAGTGTCGCGAGTGCAAACACCGACGAGATCGATTTAAAGGGGAAAATATTAAACGAAATAAAAACCATCTGAATCAATATCCTCCTTATACCTCCATTTATATTCCATTGAAAAATAGCTGCAAAATCAATTATTCTTGAACGAAGACTTGCAACGGTCCGAATGGCTTCGCGCAATTTTCCAACTTTCCTCCGTTACTCTATTAAGTGCACGGTTCCGTATCTCCTTTTTAAGAGCCACGTGTTTTGTGGTTCCGCTCTTGATAAATAAGTTTTATTTATCGAGTCTGCACTTCGTTCTTCCCGACGCCTTCCAACGAGCCAAGCTCAATGGGAATTCCTTCCTTTCTGTCCGTTTATTAGCATAATTCAATAGAAATCGAATTCCCGGTGTCGAGTGTTCTAGAAATGCCGGCGTGTGCATTCTGTGAACATGCATTGCGCGCAACCACTAACCCTTTTGCCATCGGAGAGAAATTCACTTGCACCGAAACGGGTAGCCTAACCTTATTTGAATGAAACAGTGGAGCTTCGAGATTAAGTTCGCTGCAGGGGACTTCAAACGTAAAGTGAAGTCTAAATATTTGCGTAGTACTAAGCAGCGTCCGTTTACGGTTCGAAGATTGGAATAATAATTAAAGATAAAGCGTATTAAAGTACCATCTCTGCGACAACAATTTCGAGAACTTCAATTTGGGTTAAGTTCGCTCATCGTCCAACTGTTTTTCCGTTTCTTATTAGTACCTTCCGCTACAGTTGGATCAAAATCATCTGCTTGTTTGAAACCACTTATGGTGATTACTATCCCAGTGATGACATGCCACGCCCACCATACCGATCTGCCACGCCCACTATACCGATTTTACACGCCCACATTACCGATCTGCCACGCCCACCATGTCTTTTCATCACGTCCAACGTACTGGCTGCCACGCCCACAATATTGGGTGTTTCGTTATCCATACTGGTCCGCCGTTCAATCCTACCGTCTTCCAAAATCTTACTTATTCGAAACACCTCATCTCTGGCTCTTCTACGCTCAAGCTACTCCATCGCGGATCTTTTTAAACTTGTTGTGCCATATACACCAACACCTAGCGACAGCGACTGTTCCGCTTAAACTTTTGAACAATTGGAACTTCGAGCTCTCGGAGCGCTTCTGGATTTGAAACCGAGCATTGTAGGCATTGAAGCCTCGATCTCTTCAACCAAACTCTCGACTACTTCGAGTGTAAATATTCTCGGGACGGTGGAATTTCCACGGACTTTGTTTAGAGTTTTCGTAAAATTTCGAGGATCAATTAGAATCATCGTGCGAGTCAGTTTCAGGGCTATGGTTTGGAACGGCGTTCCGGGTTCACGATCGTTACGCGCATAAAGGATTATCGTGATCAGATAGCGACAGCGTGGCATGCGTCTGTAGGATGGTTTGATCGCCTTAGGAGACACGCAGGTGCATCTGCACTGTGCAACACCGCAGCCAGCGTCTGTGAGACAGGTTGGGTGACCGCGTGCTGTCACCAACATTGGCGCAAAGGGCTGCTCGATGGCGACGGGAACTCGTAAGCAATTATCTGAGCGTGGCTAACGCGATAGGGTGTGGGTGCAGTGCGAGAGATAGCACGGACGGCATTCCTTATTCCTCCCTGTGAGATCGTTTCCGAATTAATGCATAGGCCGTGGCTGGAATACTAGGGTCCAGTCCAGCGGGTCAGCAATGGGATGAATTACTAGTAGTGGTGGGAGTGGGGGGAGAAGAGGGGGACGGTGGGCGGGGCGAAGACGCTTGATATTTGAGAACCAATTATCGAAGCTGTTCCGTCGCCACGCTATCTTGCCTTCTCCTTACCGTCCCCTTTCATTAAATTCGTATTAAGATCCAGTTCTGCGATTTCATTCCGCAGCTTTTTCCTTCCTGAGCCCCCATGTTTCCTCTCGATTTCTTTCCCCAGAAACAAATTGCTCGGCAAGCTTCCTGACGCGCGACATTGTTGTCGGAGGTCAATGAGCTAAAACTGCTGGATGCTGGACTTAAGAAGGCAATCTATGGAGCCGCGGCACAGGCGGTTCATTGTCTATACAAAGCGGTGCGGTAACCATTGTCTTTTTTAACGATTCTGCGACTACGAGGGCCAGGGATACACTTGTTCGGAAATAGTTTTGTCACCCGTCACGCTGTGCAACAGCGTTATCTAATTTGGAATACGTGGATGACGATTGTTTATGTGGAAAGCTATCGACGAATTAAACATCTATTTCCATCAATACGTTCGTTCGTATTGCACAATTTTTGTTGAACACAGCTGTACATGTTCGATGTAAAGTGCAGGTATCTTTGATCGACAAAGGCTACACACAAGGGAAGGATAAGCTTGCACGCGATTGAATTATTTCGCGAGTTGGTCAAGTGAACGAGTTTATGTGCAACAGGGCGAGCTCTTTCGCTTGGATGCATTGAACGTTACAGGGGATTACAAGAGGCAGAGAAACGTTCAAAGACCGATTATACGTTATCGTGGCGTGAATTTGTTTAAATTTCTGTTAATATCGTAGAGGAGAACGTTCCGCGTTTAATTTTTTAGAATAGAGTACTTTACACGCTGAAAGCCGTGCGCTTGCACTTTTCTGGTGGCAATTTACAGCAGTGGAAATTATCGCGCGAAGTTTCTCCTGGTATATTCGCCACCATTTTTCTTTTTTAGTATTTTTACGGCGAAATACATACTAGCCTGAGTGCTAGTCCGTAAAAATGCAGAACGATAAAAAAAAAAGATATTTTAAATAAACGTTATTTGCTCTCCAAGGTACTATTTAAAATTAAAAAGTGAACGTGTCGGCGCCGTTTCGATGAAAAAGAGGAGTTGCCTCCTTTTGTCGCGACAGTGGCTTTAGTGAACCTTAAAATATCGACAGAAAATTGTCTTGCTGTCTCGTAGAAGTCCTGAGAAAATAGATCGCAATAAGTTAAGTGACTCGACCCGTATATAGGGTGACATTTTTAAGGGTACAAGTATCGTTTCACGTTTAAAAATATACTTTTGCATAGTTTGCTCAATTCAAGAGCAATTCGAAACTCGTTTGAGCAGTTTTAACCGAGTTGATTCAGTTCTGAAAGTCTTGACCAAATTTCCACTCACGGGAGTTCGAGGTCCCAATTTTATTGCAATATGAGAGGCAGGATTGTAGGCGTGCACGGGTTACGGGTTAGCTGCGTATTATGGGCAGATTTGCTAGGGAGTTTACTGGAACCCTAAAATTCTATCGTCGGCGGAAGAGAATAAAAACTCGCGCGTTCTGAAACACCGTTACACCGTTCGAACGATTGAAAATTTCGATTGCCATTCTCGATCGCCGCGGAATATAGCCCCATTTTTTTTATGTTTACGGTATAGTTTCCATCGACGATAAAAAGTAAATTCACTCCATCACGGTGATAGAAGGCCGGAATATACGTCGGGATCGTTCTCGTATCTCGCTTCTATTCCGTGCTCGCTTCCGTGGACCTTCACGTACGATCGATAATACGTTGAAATATATTTACGATATAACGATCAGCGATGCATCGGGGGACAAGACAGGCGGTGAATTTTCGCAAAAAGTATCGCGTTTCTTATCCCTGGTTCGACGGATTTTCTTTACGGAAATGCACTTCCAGAAAGCGACCAATTTTGCTGGCTACGAATTTATCCTTGCCAGTAAATCACGCCACGGTGGCAATAGCTCGCGTTTAGTGCAGTGATTGGCACTGAACTTATAATAATTTCTTAATACTATTCATTTAATTAAAAGTTTGGAAAATAATATAGAAACGAGAGAACAAACAGAAGTCGAGTGACATAACGGGCGTGCAGGTGAGGTGGGAATGTAAATGTAGGTGAAAAGTTCGATGTAAATAGTAAAATGGTATACACGCGAAGTTTGTTGCCGCGGAAGGATTAATAAATCCAGCAAGCAATTAAATCGTTCGAGCATGTGCAATTCCGAAATCTGGTAATCCCCGTCGTCCCGGTCCAAGCACTTCATCCCCCCTCCACACCGGGCTCGAAACTTATGAAATTCAAACGCGCCAGCTCTCGTATCGAGCATTATTTTCATACATCACGGTTTGCTGCCCGTTATAACGTCGTATACATAACGTACTATGTATGTAATATGTATTAACTTACGTTAAGGGTACGTACTATTACTCCGCTGCGGCGGTCCCATTATCATTTATAGTGACACAGTCATGCCTCCCCGGGGAGCGCAATATAATGTTCAAAGTATATTAACAGGAACGTGGTATAAGCGCGACGTAAAGTAGTACATTGGGACATCGATAACACATGCTGATATCTATCGAATATTCATATCACGTTGCATTATTCCGGGCGAGTTCGCGCGGATAAATTAGACATCGAGCTACGTCGCGCGGGTGCAACGGACTAGGCGTTACCGGGCATTTAGCTCGTCGGTAGTACGTTCTTCAAATTATTCGGCGCAAATTTCGTTCGGAACTCAAATTACCGTACTCGTTTCCAAAGGAGGAATTTCAATTCGTCGGGCGACATTCGCACCTGTAATTAACCGCTTTATTCCGACCAACAGAGCCGGCGAAAATATCTCCGTAAATTTTAATCGTTCGTTTAACTTTAAAACGTACCGTCGGTCGAATAAATGATTATTTCGAATTGAATCTTGAATCTCCGTATCCGATCGGATCTCTTTTTATCTGGTTCTTTCGGGGAGTCATTGGGTGACGTTAAAGCTTCGTAGATAAAGAATGTTTTGACATCGATTAAAAGACAAAACGATAATTCATTTAAGCACGGGATAATGTCAAACGACGCATAAATTGTGAAACTCGTGGATTAAATAATATTAACATTTTAATGGCAGCACATTTCACGTGGAGATCGTTGTTTACCATCGATGATATTTGCCAGTTTCAATCCTACGAAAGCTCCCAATATTTTCAAATTAAATGCTTTATATACTTCTCCATTATCCTTGACAAATTTCATTATGTGCATCGAAATTTTCATCGATTGATTTGACCGGATCTGTTCGACTCGATACGTGGCGCCGGGCATCCTGCGGCCACTAGCTACTTTATGAAATGGAACTAATGATATTCAGGGACACTCGCGGGCAACATCGATTCGATTATTCTTTTTCCACGATGCTGCATTGAAAGGTACGGCTTGCTGCCTTCCCAAAGACTGCCCATTTGTTCGAGAAACATGTCCGTGCGAGCATCAACTGAGACAAGCCTGAATTTTTAACTACAGCGATACCATAATGAGCTGAATGGACTACGATAGCGATCGCCAAAGTGTTAAAACAACAGTTTGTTTCTTTACTTATCGAGTGACTCTCGTGTGTAAGATTTATTCGTCCCTAGACATTAAATCTGTAGAATTATGTTACTGCTTAGACGAACAAAAGAAATTGTTGAAAAATAGGAAAGATTCTGTTCGATCGATTCAATCCATGTACGCTGAGTACCGTTAGAGATGAAACATATTTGAGAACATTTTACAGAAGTAGCGGAAACCATTACGAAATGTAGGATTGAAAGGGAGTTATTGAAAAATAACATCGAAGTGGAATAAAATTTAAAAGCTACTTTGAGATCATTCAGGAAAGCAATTCCTTAGTACTGTTCTGAAACGTTTCCGAATCCTCGAGAGATTTCAAGCTCTCGGGCTGCATGTCTCGTTATCGTCTTGCCATACCATGTTAGACTGACGTTTTATAATTGGTTCTGCGACAGCAGTACCTTCAGATAACCGTGCATACGTAATGTTTATCACTCGTTTAATATCTGAACGATTAATCGTTAAATTCTTCGGTCGAAAGTTTCTCAATCTTTACGGCCATTTTTGCGGCGTAATAAACGGTTGCATCGTTTGATCTTTATTCGCGGAAGCCTAGGAGTCTCGCAAAGATGGTCGTCCTCAGTCCATGCATACAGAATCCTCTCTGTCTAATAATCACTTTACGACGTTCCTGCTTCTCTATAAAGCTCCCTGTGGCTCGGTAGCTTTTGTTATTTTTTGGTTTATGACTTACGGAAGGGAAATATTCACTTTATACCCGGTCGTTGTGGCATTCTTCTCCGATGCGATATCCTCGTGGAGCGTGTCTTCCGGGCGGAATCTATGGCAGTTGAGTTTTAAAGGCGTGATACGTAATACGACGTCCCGGATTTTCCACTTGTGCATGCCCGAGGAAAGGCGCAATTTTCCCTTTGAACTCGCGGGCGTCGGTTCTTTGCCGGTTAGAACTAGTTTCGAATGCAATCAGAACACCTTCCGGCCAAGGAATTCCTCTGTTCTTCATTAGATGACTTAGTGGCGAAATGGAGGATTCTTGCTCGGAAAACTTCAACCAAGAATATTCTCACGCGATTGTTGGAATTTCATTTCGTCCGCTGGTCTATCCGTCGCGCTTCGCTTCGACTTTCCGCGCAGGCAAGCTGCCAAAAAGTTCATCAACCTACGGGTACATTCCACTATGATTTTAATTGTAACTTTCACTGGGAAAGGTAGCTAATCCGACACTCGAGTATCGTATTTCTAAAATACGTTGTTTCCCCTTATGCATGGCACTCGCGAAACAATCCGAGCCTTTAATAATTTTAAGATGCATTGTTTCAACGCTACAGTTCCATCTTACACATATTGTGTTCCAAAGGGTAATACCCTTTGAACGACTGGACAAATAATTGTTTCTTAATAGCTCTTTATTCGTAGGCAACGGCCCCCGTTGATTAATACCGATTAGAAACGATTAGTTTTCATACATCGCCTTAAACGGCCGCCAGCAAGAGTGAAATATCAGTCGTAGACGGAGGATAAACTACTAACGTCGGCATTAATTCTAACCAATTGCGGCCGCATACGTATGTGGACCGTGCATTGGTCGACGCTACTTGTCCGAGCAGCCGCGTAACAAGATCTAAAGTTCGAACGGAAGTGTGTGGTTGTGGATGCAAGCACTTCGACGACAAAGAATATTTTCCTTGCCTCCAGTTTGGTCTTCCTTCTTGCCATTCAAATCTATTTTACCATCGTTTTGCTGGGTATAAACATTAAAATAACTTATCCCATTTTACGCGCCGACGAACTCGGTACGCTTTGTAACAGTATCACTTCGTCCGAATGCTTCTGTCGAGAAGATTAGAAGCTTTGCTGCATTCAAACTCGGAAGTAAATTCGGGCCTGCTCATCCTATTCCCAGGCTGTGCAACCTTGCAAATATAATACATCAGCGAGTGGATCCCACTTATCATTCTGTACACAGTTACAAGCATTTACGGACATTAGTTAGCAATTTAGGATGCGCTAATGCAATCGCTATTATGTACTATGTTTGTTCTACACTTACAGGATTCAACCCTGTGCCCTTTGATATTGGGTCTGCGAAGATTACTTCCTCGCCATTATCGAGAATCAGAAATCAGTTGACTGCGTAAGATCTCTGCACGACTGTGCCTCCATCTATCTTTTTCCGCGTGAACCCAAAGAGGCGGGCTTTTTGACTCTCCATACACCCTTGACACGTCAATTGCACACCTAGTATAATCGTAGAAAAAAGTCAGTCCTAACACTTGGTAGACGCACCATTCATGCCTGCATTGTTCTCATATCCCAATTCTATCCCATGGTCCTTCGGGGATCCTGGAGAAGGGAATTCGAGCTTCATTTAACATTAGGCGAGTTCCGAGGAGCAGAACCGAGCGAACTATGAACCAAAGAACTACCGATCTCTTGTACTCCCGAAGTTCGAAACTGGACTTCGAACCATGCGCCCAACTATTCGATGCTTCTTACTTTGCACTCGAGGAATTTGAAACTGAATCCAGACCTTCGGAACTTGGTTATCGTCCATTTTTAAATTTCGCGAACTTTGTCGAAGTCTAGAATCCCGTTGAAACTTACAACGTTCTCCTCTACCGAACGTTGTATACGCTCGCTAAAGCTTTATCTTCGCTGAAGGAATTTCTGCGTTCATAATTCCTGTCCACGAGCATTCAAATCTTCGGTATTCTTCCATCAATTTAACGATGAAGTCATTTATTCTGCCTCGCTATTCCGACGCTGACGCGAACGTCGACGACGCGAATCTGAATCTGACGACCAAACGTCAACGCTGGAAGTACATTTGTTTCCATTACTACACGTTGTCCGTTTTTCTTTGATGTTTCCCGAATGGAAACATGCAACAAGCTGCGAAACTCGAAGCAACGTTCGACAACAAACTGCAGCTCCTTGAAGAGATACGGACCCGCGACAAAATGTTGCTTGTCGCGTGCATAGGTTTGACTATATTTTACAAAAGAGCTGTATCGCGTTTCGTTTTCTAAAGTCACCTCGTTGAAGACAAGTTTCGCCAGAAACTGCTCGCACGGTGTTAACAACCTCTTGACGAGAAACGTTGAATGCCACGTTCACGTTCAATTAGATGACGTCATAAATGAGGAGGGGGTGGTCGAGTCGTCCTAAGAAACGGCCGCGAGCTCGTTAGACGCGATTTAAACCGCATTCGCATAGAACGACACACAGTCGTTGCTAGATGCTCGGAAATGGAATGCGAGAGCATCGTTAAGAGCGCGCGCGTGTGTGCCCTGTTTAAATACGAGTTGATGAAACGCCGTCTTCGCGCCGGCGACGGGGAACTTTACGGCGGCCAGCCACTTGACATCCCGACCCGCCCACATCTCGTAAACCGCTTTATACAGGCCTTCCCACAAACGGTCAAGAAATTTCCAACAATTCCTACTAATCTTCTCGTGTCTTGCGGACACGGTTCCCGTATTGTCGCGTTAACGATATAATTGATGGTGCGCCGAATGAGCCGTTGCAAGCAGAGGAAATAAAGGCGCGTTGAATCATACCAGAACAACATTGGCTTAATTGTTGTTCAAAAAGTTGAAAGTGGGAGTTACATTACACCACAGTGGTAGAAAGACTTCATTACTCTTCGTGATAAGAAGTAATTGATCGAGGTACGGATCTTTGGAAGCATAATATTTACTTCGTGAGATGGAGTAGAGTGTAGATCAAAAATGAAAGCCATGGATCGTTCTAAAGCGCAGCTAAAGTAAACTTATCGCACAATCGGCTACGATTTCGTTTTGTGCTGGGCACAATGGCGGCACGTAGAGTCGCGAACAACGGGGCAGGCCCTTAACGTCCGATCAAAGAACAGACAGGTAGCCGAGCAGGGAATCGAAACGAACGAAAGATCGGCAACAGCATTCAGCCTCGACGCGCCGTGTATCCGATTCCTTCACGATCCCTGGGTGCATTATAGCGAAACACAAGAATCTACATAGTATTCTTGACAGGTCTTTTATGCATTTCCGCGGCGGTGCGTCGGACACAATCGAGCGACCGGTACTTTGCCATTCAGTTTCTCTCTTTGTCTTACCCCCTCCAGCTCGTTCTTTCGTCCCTTCGTCGCGGTGAAAGGGCCTGGGCTTCTCACGAGCCAATTAAGCCCGGCAATTAGTTTAATAATTAGCGGATTAATTAATATGCCACGCGACGAGTCACAACGGCTAGGGGGACAATGGCGAGGCTCTGAAAGCGACGGCCACGTTTGCTTTGGGTTGGGCACGTCTGCGAATGACTGCCTGCTCGTTCTCTCATTTTAAGACGTTCTCATGCGTGTCTAGACATTCGAAACGTTCAAATGGGTAACTACCACAAATCAAGTCGATGCTTCTATCAAAGATAGGGAGATTTATTTGGGATTTAGCGATACACCGTTACGTTTTACTCGATATTTGAAATAAAATACATTTAACGCTGTCGACAATACGTATAATTGTTACATTTTACGGACAGAATCGTCAAAATTTGTTCACCGAGTCGAGACTAATTTGTGAATTCGAAACAGAAGCATCGTTGTTCCCCCATCCTATCGGTCGCTAAAACACGGTAGCAGTTTCCAATAATCGAAGATTAAAAGAATTCATCGTAAAGCGTTTAGGTTTTCTGATGGAAATCTGCACTCCAATTAGCCGTTTCATTTTTTTTTTTTTTTTTTTACACAGCGAATGCGGCAGTTTTTCCTGTCGCATGCAACAGTTCCCCGATGCGTGTAACGAGTCGAAGCTTTTTCAGTCGGCAGCGGCTGACGCTACAAACTATCGCGTACCTAGTGGTCCTCGTTAATCGTGTTATTTGCCCGCTAATTAAGCATGCAATAAATTTGACAGGAAGGGAGTAGGCTTTATTGGAAACGGCTGCCACTGGTCGACTGCCAGTTTATTTTACACGTTTGCGCTCCTCTCGTCGATTTGCTCTACGCCGCGACCAACAGCTGTTCCATTTAAGATTCATTTTGCCTTCTCGAACGTGCAAACGACTTATTTATGTTGCAATTCACATCGACACAATATTGCCACTACGCAGGTAGCTGACATTTGTGTTCGATAAAATTTACGAGGCTCGTTCGTTAAACGAGGAGACAAATTGCTGCTGTTGAAATATCGTTCATTTAATAAGTGTTATTAACGAGCCCACCAACAGTTCCAAAACAAAATTTACCACTTTCTTTCCCATTGTTTCTTATAATCTCAATGAGACACTTACCTATTCCAACAAACAAGCGTATCTACGGTTTCTGCTCCAGCAAAAACCGAGACGCATATCAAAATTCACTTCAGCCTTTGCACCTTCCAGTCTTCACGATAGCACAGACTAGATAAATTGTCTTACCGATATTCGTGAGTTCACTCCATTTAAAATAATATTTTCTATTCTTTGCGAGTATATACTAACTATTCCGTCGAACAAAGCGTATCTACGGTTTCTGCTCCAGCGAAAACCGAGACGCATATCAAAATTCACTTCAGCCTTTGCACCTTCCAGTCTTCACGATAGCAAAGACTAGATAAATTGTCTTACCAATATTTGTGAGTCCACTCAATTTAAAATAATGTTCTCTATTCTTTGCGAGTATATACTAACTATTCCGTCGAACAAAGCGTATCTACGGTTTCTGCTCCAGCATAAACCGAGACGCGTATCAAAATTCACTTCAGCCTTTTCACCTTCCAGTCTTCACAGTAGCGAAGCCTAGATAAATTGTCTTACCGATATTCGTGAGTTCACTCAATTTAAAATAATATTTTCTATTCTTTGTGAGTATATACTAAGTATTCCGTCGAACAAAGCGTATCTACGGTTTCTGCTCCAGCAAAAACCGAGACGCGTATCAAAATTCACTTCAGCCTTTGCACCTTCCAGTCTTCACAGTAGCGAAGCCTAGATAAATTGTCTTACCGATATTCGTGAGTCCACTCAATTTAAAATAATGTTTTCTATTCTTTGTGAGCATATACTAACTATTCCGTCGAACAAAGCGTATCTACGGTTTCTGCTCCAGCATAAACCGAGACGCGTATCAAAATTCACTTCAGCCTTTGCACCTTCCAGTCTTCACAGTAGCGAAGACTAGATAAATTGTCTTACCAATATTCGTGAGTCCACTCAATTTAAAATAATATTTTCTATTCTTTGCGAGTATATACTAAGTATTCCGTCGAACAAAGCGTATCTACGGTTTCTGCTCCAGCAAAAACCGAGACGCGTATCAAAATTCACTTCAGCCTTTGCACCTTCCAGTCTTCACGATAGCAAAGACTAGATAAATTGTCTTACTGATATTCGTGAGTTCACTCAATTTAAAATAATGTTTTCTATTCTTTGTGAGTATATACTAAGTATTCCGTCGAACAAAGCGTATCTACGGTTTCTGCTCCAGCAAAAACCGAGACGCATATGAAAATTTCAGCAAAGCCCTAAATTCTGTGCGCCTCGAAACGTTGCGTTCCGTCGCGTCGCTTCGAATTCGCGATCCACCTTGCACAATGCAATAACGTCTCGACAGGGTCCATTCGCGGCGAGCGTACGAACGAAACGGAAACAAAGGAATCGGCAGCCAGTATTTCTTTCTTTGTTCGTGCAAGGGTAGAGGAAGGGGGGTAGGGGGTGACCAAGAGGAACGACACTCGAAACTCGGCCCTAAACAGAGCCATCCATGCGATTCGCCCCGGTGAACGGAGTAACCAAAGGGATCTCGCCCGCTGCAGTTAATTGGTGCTTATACCAGTGTAAAAAACTGAAATGACAACGAATTATTTATAATGTCTCGTTACCGTTCCCCGAAGCTGCCAGTCAAACCACTATGAAACCGCCCGCAGCCATCAACATGACAAAGATTCTCCCACGTGAAAAGCGTGGGTGGGAATGTTTGGTCGGTGTCGGTATTCTTGGGTATCGTCCAGACTCTTCACGAGCTTCGTGTCTTTTTCGTTTAAGTAAACATTACTGAATGGAAACATATAGACACACGCAGATACAAGAATTATTTACAGAGTGGTCCTCTTTTTGTACAAGCTGTAAAAGAAGTATCTGTCGACTATTAGAGCAAGATTCTACGCCTTTGGATCGAGTGCAGATCTGTTACAAGTAGATACAAAATTGACCTTGACCTAAAAAATCAAGGTCAAATTTTCTTTTCCCATTACTCGCGAGGATAGAATGTATTAAAGAAACTATGGGTCATAAGTCAACTGCTCTCTTAAAAAATAATATAATTGCATCAATTCTTAAACTCTTGCAGTGACAATAGTAGTGTTCTAAATTTAATTATTGAGATTCTTAGGGGAAGGAACTTAAAATCTCGTAGTTTTTTGAGATACGAATTTTTTAAGTGTAATTTAAACCCTTCAATGTCAAATCGGGAAGTAGATCAAAATACTTTAGTCGAAAGTCTGGCTAGACTCTCTTGACAAGAAATCGATTCTGGTTTACGATTTTACGCCGAGAAAAGGACGTTCAGGTGCTTCGTGGATTAACGTCAGACAAAGCTGTCACGGTAAATGGAACGCATCAATAAGTTGTGTCTCTGATCGTTATAATTTCGGGGGAAAACAAGCCAACTTGTTCTGTTTTTATTTTTAAAGGCGTCTGCTGCTGTAACAAAATCAGCGACGGAGGTTGCACGGTCGATTCGCTATTCAAATTAGGATTCGATGTGGCGGGATTCGCGCGACACAGAATTCGGCCTTTGCAATGGAGGGTTGACTCGGCATGAAAGTATTTAGATAGAAGGGTCGGTGCGTTGCAATTTAAATACCAAACCCGTGCTAGAATCCCGTGGCTCCCCTTGCAGTTGGGACAGCGCCCACCCATTCGGTTAGGCTCGCGGTCGTTTAATGCCTGCGCGTCGACATTCGACGCCTTTCACGCGGCCGTCTCGTCGCGATAACTTCCGCCCCTTTTCGCCAGCCCCCGCGACAAGGGTAACTGCACTTGTTTCGGTCGCCGGTGACGCGGTTTTATCGCGACCATTCGCGTGTTCCGCGCTTTGGTTAGCGAACGGCTCCCCGCGATAACGTTCGTTTGCGTGCCAAGTGTATGACAAATTCGCGCGATCTGGAAATCGTTTACGACCGCACGCTTCACCGATGGAATACAGAGTGGCTGGTCCTTTGCCGCTCCACGGTTTTTCGAGCACAAACCGTGGCTCCAGTTATTGTTTCAAAGAGCACGTAGCTGGCTCGCGCTTTGGCACGCGACGTCACGGAACAATTTCGGGAATACGAACCTTGTCCGCGCGATCGGGCGTTCTTGGATCGTATTGCCAAAATCCCCTTCACCCCCTCTCGCGCCAAAAAATAGTACGAAGTGTCATAAATCAATTTTAATGAAACCTCGTAGCCACGAGTCCGTAACTTTCGTCGTGATCTGGTCAGCATCGATTCGAACAATATACGATGTAAAACTGACCCTCGATTCAAGATAAAAGTCGCTACCAGCCTCCGCTTTCAAGTAAATCGACAACTCTGAGTTTTGTTCCCTTAGAAACGCTTGGAGCTGAGAGATTCGCTCGTGGACCATTTATTTTGAACGTTCTTCTTTATATTAAGACCAGGTGTTTGTATTACTTATACGTCGCCATTGTATTATGTTATTTTTAAAAGACAAGAGGATTGATATAAGCTGGAACGGTGCGAATAAGTACAATTAACGTCAGAAATAACAGTGAAATTTTCTAGAATTTCTCGTTCCGGGAATATTGACGCAAGCGTGTCGAATGGCCGACGAAAGGTTAACAAAGATGGGGGAGGGAAAAAAACGACCCACACCGCGCGGAAATTTCGCACAGGCATTTTCATTCGCCAGTGCCGTTGAAACGTTCGACTGCTTTTTCCCTGGCGATAATTACACGAGCGTCTGGTTGATCGGATATTTTTAATTACCTCGGTATTTGCGACGACTGTTCGGCGGATCGGCGATAAATAAATTAGTGCGACCTGGTTAAATACTCGATTGGAGAGGCGCTCCGCGGGAATTCGCCGCGAGTCGAGCTCTTTTTTCTCGATAATTACTATTTTTCCCACTCGCGGCAAATAAAGTTCGTTCGGCCGGTTCGCGGCGCGCCGCTCTCGATGTATACGTTTTTTTCGCAGTTTGTTTACGCTGCTGTTCACGTCCACGAATTATGTCGCGCGCGCTTTGACAACGCGCCGATAATTGCGAAACGACGTTTGTTAATTGACGAAGGAATATCTAGAGCGTAAACGTCGAAACCTCTGCGCTTGTTGTGACTTGTTGCCGCCATTTTACCCTTAATTAACGCATACGTGTACGAGTTCTATTTAACGCGAGGCTAATCCGTGTGAAAAAATATATATCCTTTTATAAAACGATATAACAAGGTAGAAACGATCTATAATTGGCAAACTATAGAGCGTATCGTGATAGTTCCTATGTCCGACACCAGAGGGCTATTCTACCGATTCTGTTCTCGAAAGCTGTTGGCGCTGGTGGTTCCTACTTCTTATGTACTATTTTTATAGCTGTTTTATTGCCGCGATGGCAAAGTTTAATCGGTTGCTTTTCTAGGAGCGGCCATTAGAATCGTGAGGCTCGACGTACCGAGTATAGCGGATCCGAGGCAGGACAAAGTGACTCTGAGGTGCGAGTACGACCTGGACGGCAAGGATTTGTACTCGGTGAAATGGTACAAGGACGGGGCAGAGTTCTTCAGATTCATGCCCGGCTCGATACCAGCGGGCAGGGACTTCCCCGTGGAGGGCGTATACGTCGATGTAAATAAGAGCGACAGCAAACAAGTGACGCTACTGGGACAGGCGAGTAATCGAAGAGGTTGGTATGCGTTCAATTAGCTCGACTTAACGACCACGATTACTATCAGTATAGATGACGAGCGTTCGATTCGAGTGATTGTTAACAGGGTACGTACGAGTGCTCGAGTTTGATCGAATTCGAAAGGTACGCGTCCAGTTATCGATGTCCTATTTTGTAGGGTTGGATGATCCGTTTTGAAATTTCAAATAATCCTGTATGCGTTGCGCGATTAAGAAATTGTGGTAAATTTAAATAGTGGTTTCTTCCGTAACCTTTTTGGTAGTCTCGTCCAACGTTTGATACCGTATACCGGTTGAAAGGAATATAGCGGGATACTCGAAGCGGACTTAAGTAGCATGGAAAGCGATACCCCTGAGGGTACAAGTCGTCAAATGTATTTTTTCGCCACAGAGGGCCGTACAAAGCCTTCTATCCGGGTCTTTAATGTGCTCGTGTCCAAACATTATGCAGTATTTCGATCTTGGCGTCTCGACTCTCAACGTTCAAGTGCACTATCGCTCCTTGTGGTTCATACGATCTCGCTATAGTCCTTCCAACGTTCTGTCCTCATTGATCAAGACAAGCAATGCCAAGGAGAAAAAGTTAATGAGAAACGCAAACGTAGCCCCCCCCCCTTTTAAATTGAAATCGACATTATTATTCTGCAGTTAAAAGCCCTAGCGGGCCGGTCATAAAAGTTAATGGACTTGCTAAATTGTGCTTAAATAATGAACGAACTTTTCGCGTCGCAAACGAGACTCGCGACTATTAAGTTTTCGTCCGTGCCCATTTTTCGCCGCGCCAAGGGTGTATTTTTTCTTCCCGCGCCTCGACGTTAGGTTTCTAATCTGCGAGGCAGAGCGTTCCAATTGCATTCGTGCTCCCTTCGAGACTGAGCTCAAAGTAGTTCTCGCAAGTTCATTAATTCATTACGGTCGAACAAGTAGCTTCGCGATAAGTTTCCAGGAGCAAGTGTGGCCCCTTATTCTTTCCCCTTAAACTCTCGTCGCTGTTAACGGGAACAACGGTCTCGAGAGCAAAAGGGTCGTGGAAAAGAAACGGAAGGAACTTGCTGCTTACGTCGCGTCAATGGAATTAGGCATCGTATTATCCTCGGAAAAGAAATTAGAGAATATTCATGGTAATTAGCCACGAACTTTGCTATTTAACTTCCCAGCTCAACATCGCTGCGGAATCGTTAATCAAGCAAATAATTTTCAACGGACGCATTGTCTCTCTACCCAACTCCCACGGATGACAGGGTGAATTTGAAATTCAAAAATGCCCTCGAAACTTGGCCGTTACCTACGACCCAGTTTATTCAATTCCATTACGCTGATGACCCATTAAAAAATCTTCGAAAAACTTCCCAATTCCCCGCTCATCCATCACTTAGCTGCCTCGTAGAGACCTCTCTGTCTGCGCGAGCGAGAGGTATACGACGCGACGCTGTCGTTACTCGCAAGTTCCTGATCAAATTTATCACGCCCCCTCCTCCTCCGTCCCTTCTATGGCCCCAGCGAGTTCGCCGCGCTACTTTAAATATCAATCGCGGCGGACAGTTGGGCGGACACGTCAAAATGGAGAAAGATATTACGTGTGGTGGCTGCGACAGGTAAGGTGAACCTCGTGGGATCGTACGGCTGCGAGGTGTCCTCGGAGGCGCCGAGCTTCCTGACAAGCTACGAAGCAGCGAACATGAGCGTCGCCATCCTGCCGAACGAACAACCCAGTCTCCAAGGGCTTCGACCATCTTACGAGGCCGGCGAGATCCTTCACGCGGAGTGCACCTCGGCGCCCAGCTATCCCGCAGCAGTCCTTGCTTTCATCCTTAACGGGAAAGAGGTAAGCAGAGGATCTCTCAGACAATATAGCTCAACGAGTTTAATAAGACGACCCACAGACTCGAGGCACAAGGATGAGATCAGATTAGCTGTTGCTTAGTCGGATAGGAAACCATCCAGTTGAGCTATGCACCTAACTAGGCGAGATTCCCATGTCTGAGATATCAAGCTTGTTAATTTGATGGCTTCGAACAGATCTTGTATTAGCACGCGACAAACGTAGAGATTTGTGGGAAGTGCTGTTGTTGCAACATGGTCGTGCAGAGCTACTCTTATCAAATCCGATACACTCTGGTTGAAGGCCCGTCTTCCCTGTTCTCATCGCGTAGATGTAAACTGTTTGTCATTATGAAAGTGTTCTCACATGGATACGGTATTCGAGTCCTTGCTGTCGATAACGATATTCGTTGGTTGAAGATACGAGTCTGTTAATAGCGTTCTTCTTCATCTTGTTTTTATCTATGAATCGATAGGTGAATACAGCGTTAACCAAAGATGTACCAACTGGTGGGTTCGTGGAAGACAGCATCGTGTCATCCTGCCGTCTGAGCCTGTCGTTACGCTTGGAACGACACCATTTCCCCGGAGGCACTTTAAGTCTGACCTGTCAGTCTACGTTACCGGGAATCAAGAGTAGCAGAGCGCTGGAGACGACAGAAACCGCGACCCTAGCTGCCAGCAATCAGCGACTCGCTCAGGAACCACCCAGATCCGGTTCCAGCTTCAACATTCCCCTGTTTTCAACCACCGTTTGCTGCATACTTCCGATCGTTCGGTCGGTGTACTGCGGCAATTTAGAACTTCTGCATGTTTAATCGCCGAATACTTTCGATTGCCGATTAAACTCATTCCATTGTGATTGTTTGCCCGAGGGATCCTTGCTCCTTGTAACAAACGAACCGCGAAATGTTCGTTGCCGATTTTTATGGATTACGAAACTTTGCAGGATCGTGGATCAGCCAAGACGAAGACTACGTATTGTTTTCGTAGGCCAGAGCTAAAACGAGCTACGCTACTTCTTCCTACACCCAATATTATTCGCCACCTTCTATCCAACTTCATCTTACTGTGTCAAGAAATATCTTATTTTGGATTGGTCTGCAGAGCCTGCAGAGTTTTATTAAAATCGGCTCTGACACACTTAGCGATCGTTTCAGCGACAATTAACGACTCAACTGTTGCAAAATTGTTAAATTTTGACTAGTTTCTCTAGCTTTCGCCGCCCAGAGACGGACAAAATTTCATTTGTGACGTTTACTCTACTTTCTATTTGATCAATAACGAATAAACAGGCGTTTATATTTTTATTTGTTGTTTGAACTTTTTATCCGTATAAGAATTTTGCCCGTCGCTGTCGCCGCGAATCGACACCGCCACAGTTTGTGTCGAAATTTTATTCAGCGCGCGAATTTTATTTCAAAGTGCTTGCGCAACTCGTGGGTCGTTCTTCAAAGTATTTAGCACTCGTAGAGGGGGCATCGATTGCGCGAGGATTTCGAGGGGATTAATGTTTGCGTACATATACATACACACATACACAAACAGAACAAACACAAATAGACACGGACACCACACCAAAGATATCACACCGCGCGCGAGCGTCATCGAGAGAACAAAGAACAAACACTATAGCAATATAATTTAATTGAAGCGAGCCGCTCGAGATACGGCGTGTTGTAAATAGTGTATGATTGTGAATTAGATTTACGAACTGTCGCGTGTAATTAAGGGGAAACGACAAACACGGTGAAAGTACAGAAGAATCGTTGGAACGGAGGAAATCACGATCACGAACGTTTGTGGTCGACGTTTTACGAGTATAGTGGGAAGCTGGACAGATTGCCTCTGGATGAAATCCACTGATTCGGTGGTCAGACTTTCTGGAAAATGGTATTTTATTATTGGTCAAGATTTCGTGTAGTTCAGATAAAAGAATAATAGTCTTGTCATAAAAGGAAGACAGATTTCTGTCGAACGGTTGGTATCATTTAAGGACATTGCAATTTCTTTCGAATCTTGAACATCACGCAGGGACAATCTTTGTAGCTTCGTGCAGTACACGTGCTCACAAGAACGCACCCAGCGAAAAGACCCGATTGAAACAAGGAACATAAATCTGAGTCAAGACGAGAAGCACAGAATCATTGATTCACATTTATGACGTTAAAATGATTGTATTTTTCTCTCGGCAATCTTTTTTGGTGGCGTACAAGAATTTATATATATATATATATATACATACACATATATGTATACACGATAAATTCGTCGTATTTACGTTTTACTGTAATTTTACATGATCCATATCTGATCGTTACGATACGTTTCAAACAATAAAGAGGAATATGAGGCATACTTTGTGATTATTTCTCGTAGTTACATCGTTCCCAAATCTTTCAGCACAGGTGAGATATTCCTTAGTCCTGAATTAGTACTAGGACTATTAGCAATTTAACAACTGATAGAACCAACCACGATTGTACTTTGGTCACGAGACTAGCTACCCAGTTTTACCGATCAAAGTGAAAGCTCCTCTATAAAATCATTTCCATAGAACTCGATAATTCGCGGTTTTTCCAATACTTCGCCAATTGGTTTTGCGGTGTATCGATTTTCGAGGCATAACTAGAAACAACTCGACGGAATTAAAATTCGTTGAACGCGACGATTAAACATCGTAAATGGGTGGACACTGGGAATTCGAGCCCCACAAATAAATCGGATAAAATCAAATCAAATTGATCGAAAGATCTCTAGAGAGGATCCTCGAGGAAAATCACTGTCGTAGCACTGTTCGGGACTTTCTTCTTCCGCCGGTCGGTTTTATCTTCGACGAGACAAGAACCATCCTAATTGCCCGAGACATCCTTGTACACTCCGTACCCAAGGAAACTCGCGCTGGCTTTCGGTGGCCCCGAGGCAAACGAGAAAGCGATTAGACAAGGCGAAACGAAAGCGATTTTAGCTGAAGGTGAACAGTAAAGCGGGAAGTCTAAATCCCGACTGGAAGTATTTTCGAGGAAACGGAGGCTGGTATAAGCCGCCTCCGAACCCCGTGAGCGAATTCGTTTCGACCTATCGGCGGAAACTCGGCTCTTCTTCCTTCCCGATTCGATTTCCAGATTAATTAAGGATCGCTGGTCTGAAAGGACGCCCTCGAGATCCTTTCAAACGGGGTCGAGTGTCCGTCCCGGAGAAGATGTAACGAGGCGCCGATTCGAATCCGTTTCACGAGACACCGACCTCGATAATGACATTTTTCGTCGGTTTCGGGCGGAGTCGATCCCCGATCTCGACTCGCCGCGGTACCACGAGAAACCTGTTAATGAGAAACGACCCTCCACCACCCCCGCCTACCATCGAAATTCTCGCCTTCCTATTAGCCCTCCCAACCTACATTCTTTTGCGTAGCGTACCCGCAAAATATCATTCTCGTCTCATCGTTCGATAAAATTAATTCCCAGCGTCGACCTCCATTGGCGTAATCAACGAGAACTGGGGTAGCACTTTTTCGAGAACACCGTCACTTTGCAGAGTTACGCATAGAGGTCTTCTTATGAGAAGTGACAAATAACACTTTGAGCGCTGTTAAGGTCAAATGGTGGAAGCGCAACTGAACAGGGAAAATTTTTAGCACCTGTTTTTAATAACTTTTCTTCTTTTATCAAGAAAATCTCTAAATTCCTTCCGGAACAGTGCACTTAATATAACGAATTTCGAGGTAGCTTCGTATTAGACGATGACAAGTACCTTGTAAAATTAATTCTATTAGAGGGATTGTCTACAGCGCAGCCAGGTAGCCGCGCACACAACTCCCGGAGGCTTCCAATTAGTTAAGTGCACGCATATCCAACAGGTTTTTAAATATGTTCTTGTTCCCTTCCTCTCTCTCTCTCTCTTTCGCTCGTGACACTGATTCGTTTCAGATTCCCTTCTTCGCGGCGAACGTCCCGGAGTTTCGTGCGCGGCAATTTCTCGAATTGCACCCCCGCCGACGATTAAAAAAGATCGCGCACAATGCGAGCGGAAAATAAATAAAAATTAACAACGACCCGATAGGGAGCTGCGCCACTTTAAAATGGCGGGGTTCCTCGACGACGTCAGTGTCGGGATTAAAAACTCCGGGCGCAATTTGCAACGGTGATTTCGCTCCTCGAAGCGGTTGGTCACAAATGTTGAATAGCAGAAAAAAAAAAAAAAAAGAAAGATTCTTGAATACTCGCCGGTAACAAGGTGCAGGAAATATAACGCACGGAGGGGGGACGGACGCGGGGGCTGCGTTCGAATGCGCTTCAGCAATCGGCTTTTCTGCAGCATTCAGACGTCGATGAGTTCAATGAATTCGCTCATTTCACGTGGAATGACCCATATCCATTCTCCGGGCGAACAGTGGCTATAGAAAAACGAGATGAACGCAGATTTAGAGACGGCGCGACGCCGGGGTGGCACGGTGGTTTTAAGACGCTCGGAGGCAGAGGTAACCCTCCTATTATCTCGGGCATTGTTTTATCGTCGTTACGCGCGTACAGAAGCCCGTGCAGGTATTCCACGCCGCGGGACAACGCGTGTGTCGAACCGTGTGTGCACGTCGCTCGTTTGTAAGCGCGCTCGCGTTTCCGCGACGATTGTGCGAGCACGTGTGAGCCCACACCGGGGGGGGGCTGTTTGCGCTTGTTCCGTGGATGTGAAACGTGTTTTTGTGGCGCGTACGTGCGCGTTCCCTTACGACGGGATACCAGAAACTGATACGAAATCGATAGAACTCAAGTCCCCGCCGACATGTCGATGTTACGCCACTTGTCTGAGTGCATTAACCGCCTACCAAGGGAAGTGCTACGCGTTTTCTCTTGTTACGATACGCCAAGTGGCGTTCTGCAGCCTCTTCCGGGAATAAGGGAAACTTTAATGGCCGGGTAATGCACCCCCTCCTACCATTTAGTCAAACATTTTCCTGACGAGCGAATATTCCCTCGAACTTTTACAGTCTCCCCCCTCCCCTCTGCCTGTGTTGGCGTATCGTATACAGGGTGTTCGGCCACCCCTGGGAAAAATTTTAATAGAGGATTCTAGAGCCCAAAATAAGACGAAAATCAAGAATACCAATTTGTTGATGCAGGCTTCGTTAAAAGGTTATTAACGATTAAATTCAAAAATTTCAAATCGTTCTGGAAAAATTATTTTCGGTTGCGGGGGTCAATTACAATCATTTTTGGTGAATAGACATATCCCCGAAATCCTACACACTTTCGAGAAAAAAATTCGAGTAAGTGCTGAAAGTTTTGAGTGAAAAAAAAGACTTTCGAATCGTCTTGAAAAAATTATTTTTAGTTGCGGGGGTCAATTACAACCATTTTTGGTCATTACAGATACCCCCAAAATCCTACTCAGTTTCGAGAAAAAAATTCCTTTCCGAAAATCTAATTTCTGGCCAGAAATGTCTGCCCGAATTTTCATGCGAATCTTTAAAACGTCATAACTTCTGAACGGATTGGACGATTTTAATGTTTAAAAAAGCAAACTACGCGTATTTTAGTGTAGAATAAGTAGAAAGTATAAAAATATTCGAAAAGTTGGTCCTTGACCCCGCAAAATGAGAAAAACCCCATAAAAATGGTGCAGTTTTCAAACAGCCGTAACTCCTACAATTGTGAATATATTTCAATGAAACTTTTTTCTGAAGTAGAGCTCATGGGTACCTACGAAAAAGTATTAATTTCAAAATTATTAAAAATCAAAAACGAATTTTTAAGAAAAATCGACAGGGGGTAGGTGCCTAAATTTTTCGATGAAAAAAAAATTTTTCAAATCGTTCTAAAAAAATTATTTCTAGATTCTGGGGTCAATTACAATCATTTTTGGTCATTAGACATACCCCCGAAATCCTACACACTTTCGAGAAAAAAATTCGAGTAGGTGCTGAAAGTTTTGGGAGAAAAAAAAGGTTTTCGAATCGTTTTGGAAAAATTATTTTTAGTTGTGGGGGTCAATTGCAAGCATTTTTGGTCAACAGACATACCCCCGAAATCCTACTCAGTTTCGGGAAAAAAATTCATTACCGAAAATTTCATGTCTGACCATAGCGTTGATATGTTTCACTGAAATCTCATGCGTATCTTTAAAACATCATAACTTCTGAACGGATTGGACGATTTTGATGTTTAAAAAAGCAAACGACGCGTATTTTAGTGTAGAATAAGTAGAAAGTATAAAAATATTCGAAAAGTTGGTCCTTGACCCCGCAAAATGAGAAAAACCCCATAAAAATGGTCCAATTTTCAAACAGCCACAACTCCTACAATTGTGAATATATTTCAATGAAACTTTTTTCTGAAGTAGAGCTCATGGCTACCTACAAAAAAGTATTAATTTTAAAATTATTAAAAATCAAAAACGAATTTTTAAGAAAAATCGACAGGGGGTAGGTGCCTAAATTTTTCGACGAAAAAAAAATTTTTCAAATCGTTCTAAAAAAATTATTTCTAGATTCTGGGGCCAATTACAATCATTTTTAGTCATTAGACATACTCCCGAAATCCTACCCACTTTCGAGAAAAAAATTCAGTACTGTCGGAACTTTGAACGTCAATAACTGTTAAACGAAGCCTCCATCAACAAATTGGTATTCTTGATTTTCGTCTTATTTTCGCCTCTAAAATCCCCCATTAAAATTTTTCCCAGGTGTGGCCGAACACCCTGTATAACTTGCTGATATCGTGGATCAACTGCTGCAAAAGGGTAGTTGATATACGCTACTCCGCACTTGGGATAGACACTCGGTAACCAACGAAGCAAGAACACTTCATTTTGATGCCAACTCAGTCGTTGACACACTTTCGATGTATTTAATTACTGTGATTATTCACGGTTCCGCGAAAGCACACTGTTGTTTTTACTTTGGGTCTGTCGAAATGTGTGCATAGCTCCTTGGTAACCCATTGATATTGTTAGACACAAGAATTAATATTGTTGCAAAGTAAACGTCGATCATAGGCGAGAAATTAATAAACGCCAGGCGAATATAGCGTCCCCTTCGTTATCCTGTTCTTGGATCGAAAAGTTTTTGTCGAATAGCAAGGACCCCCGGTTATCATCGACTCCGAATCATACTTGGGGAAACTCCGGGAGTGGGAAATATCAGGAAAACGAACTCCCTGTAATAAATTTTGTTCCGTGTAAGACTAGGAAGTTTGCCTTGAAATTATTTTAATTTTCCACTTTCGTGACGGCCAATGGTATCTTTCCGAAAACATTCGTGAAGGATGGAACCAATTTAGTGGCAGAAACTTTCCTTAGTCGGAATATAAAGATCCAACTTATTAAACGAATTCTGGATTAAATGAATATTCACTTAAAATGGATAAAAAGTTCGAAGGAAATTTGTCCGTGACGAAGAACTTCGTTATGCTCTAGCGATGATAAAGAAATTTGTTTCAATGCGGGGCCATAGTTTTAATCGTTTCTCGTGTTATCCGACGAGATTTCCCATCGTTTTCCTTGTATTACGCTGATTTCAGCCGGGGTATTGTAATGCTAAGCGTCACACAGACTACTACGGTCGAATCAGGGCGAGTAGGTGAAAAGGAAACGTAGCTAGGCGCACGTGACCTCTCGCCGATAAATTTATTAAAAAAAGGGAACAGAGGAAAAAAGTCACTTGGAGTCGGAGGAGAAAAATCAAAGGTGATGTTTGAAATGCAAATGAGTTTACTTAGTCGGAAACGTATAAATCCTCGGGAAATAAATTCCAGGCCTGAAAGATTAGAAACGGGACGAGCAGAAACGTATATAAAGCCACAGAATGTAAACGATTACTTGTTTGACCAGAGGAAAAAGAAAATCTCGGCGTTTCCTCTTACTGATGTGAACTATTTTTTCTCTATTTTCGTCCATCCGTTCAGCACCAAACGTTAATAACGCAAAATAGACGAAACTGCATGGAAAATAATTAACGTGTTTCTTAAGAGGCAGTCTGTGTGTCGTGGTATATTAATTAAACTTATCTATAGCTTGCTTATGTATTAGTTCCTAACATCTGGTGAATTTCAGGTGCATTTCGCGTTAATCAAAATCGATTTTCGCGTTGAAACAGGATAGCGAGGTATCGCAGAAGTATCTGTTCAGTAACCGAGGAGGGATTACGTGTTCCCGGAAGTAGCGAACGAACGGACAATTACCGGAGCAGAGCATTGATTTAACCTAGCGTAATTTTCCAGGTTCATCCTCGGACAAGCGCATCGAGAGGTTCTTTTATACCGTGGCAGAAAAGAAAGAAGACTTCATACAGGGTCGAGCGAGCAACGCGCCCGTGCATGATGCACACGTAATACGCACTTACTTGAAAATCGAGCGAAATCAGATTTCCGTCGGTCACGAAACACAAGGCGCAATCGTTTGGAATTAACGCCCGCCCCGCTTATATTTACCTTCCGCTCGTAATTTTCCGCGAACACGACGTTCACCGCGGATAGAACGCTCGCAGCCGACGCAATGGTCGCGTCTCTCGAGCGGAATGTGACGCGAATGTAAAATTTCAACTGAAACTTTCGGAATTAAACTCCGCGAACGGGGAAAACCCCTTTTTAAGATGAAAGCAGGCTTGAAAGATTATGGTCCGCCGGCAGACTCCGCTTAATTCGAAATCTTACGGAAACAGAATATTTTAAAACTATTTTTCAAGATGGCGACGACGCGAACTGAGTTTATAAAATTGGACGTCTCTTTAAATTGTATTTAGATATTAAAATTTTAGTACTATGGGTGATTTGTACTACTCCACAGCGATCGGAGTTGTAGAACGTACTGAACGGAAGTGGGACTAAAGTGTAGGCTAAATATTTTGGCTGCCCAAGGTCAGTCCCCCCCTGTGTGGTCAACTCGAGTCTGCGCCAAATGTTTTGGCTGCTCGGGGACACTTTTCTGCATGCAGATGACGTGAGTCTACGTCAAATATGAAGCCTCGACAGCGATTGAAGTTGTAGAATGTACTGAACGAAAGTGGGATTAAAGTGTAGGCTAAATATTTTGGCTGCCCAAGGTCAGTCCCCCCCTGTGTGGTCAACTCGAGTCTGCGCCAAATGTTTTGGCTGTTCAGGGACACTTTTCTGCGTGCAGATGACGTGAGTCTACGTCAAATATAAAGCCTCTTCTCTCTCTCATCTCCCACAACGTGAGAGTAGATCGTTTCTGTCGTGGTCCAAAGTGGGGAGTAACCTTGAGCGGCCAATTTATTTTAGTTTCACTATCGACGTTCTTTGCTAGAAGTGCCACACTTTCTAGTCCTATTATTAGTCTTCACTCTTGCTCCTTTCGATGCTAAAAATGTCTTTGCTTCGCGATTTATTTCCGAAGGCGAGCAAGACTCGCTAATAGCATTGCGGGACGTTACTCACGTCGGGATTCAAGGTGTTCGCGGCGGAATACATCAGATTATGTGTCACGTTGGGTCACAAAGGTGTAACATAAACGACAGGAAACCCGTTCGAAGCGGGGTCGGCGAATATAATTACTTTTCGAGAACGGCGCAATTTGCCTGACGACTAATTTTAACTTCCGACGGAAACGTTTTGCCCTGAGGGCCGCTTGATTTATTTGCTCCGGGCTTCTTCCCGCGGAATTGCATAAAAGACTTTGTGTAATACAGGCGGGGAACATCTCGGAGGTTGAATGGAAGCGTGCAAGATAACAGCGACACCTTGATTCCCATTAACTTGAGTATACGCTGCTTTGGGCTAAACTAAATAAGTGGAAGATAACGCGACCGGCGAGTAATTTATCACGTTGCATGGAAAAATCGCGACGAGAGCGCAGGAGCGAACGAAACATTGAAAATATTCCGAGAGAGGAACCAGGAGCAGGTAGCTCGAAAGAGGTACCCAAGAATATATTTTAATTTAATCCCAGATTAGGGAATACAGGATTTTCTTCGAAAAAATGGAATTTACAGTGTTAGATTTCGAGTATCTCTGTTCAGGTTCTTTTTGGGGGCTACTCAAGAAGAATGACATGGGCTATACTTATTGAATGGACATAAACTAACGGAGATACGATCTCTGCTCTTAAATCCGAGGCACAAATGAGTCCTTATAAGTGGACACTACTGTACGAAGTATAAAACTAGAAATTCTCTACATTGAATCGTACAATATGCATATTTCATGGTCAGATAATTAATTGCCTGCACGCGTGGCTCGAAATTTGACAATATAACGAAGGAATAATTACAGGCGCGATAGCGATGGATACCAATTTCGCGTACGACGCAAGGCATGCTTCGTCCGGATTAAATTACTTTTTACTGCGGTTCGATTTACGTCGTAATCTTACGGACGCGTCCTCCACATAAATCGAGAGTAATTACGATCTTGTATCGGCGTCGTCTGCATTTAATCGCAGATAAGACCGATTCTCCTCTAAACGAGTAAATTTGCTCGAGGCTCTGCAACAGCGCACCAGCACTGCTTTATTTTCCCCGGAATTATCAACGAGCACGAGGGGAAGGACGTATCCTTGTATTAATCATACATCAAATCAACATGTAATTTAATGACGCTAATGCACTCAATAACGAATTCGCATTTGTTTAATGAAAATCCATATTTAATACGAACCCGTCATTTATTATGTATTCCATTTTGGCTTCTCATTATTTCATATATACGCGTATTTATCGATTTCGTCATTATTTGCGGAAGTATTCATTGATCTCTCACTCCATATGTTTATATCGATATCTTTAAACTAAACCCCCGAAACCTTGTAACAATTAAATTTATATTTGCGTTAGATATCGAGCGAGCAGAGCCTAACCCACGCTCCACAGCCAGCCAGGAACTTAATAACCGACGATTAAAGAATCGTTATATGCAACGAGACAATAAGGATGGCCAGGAAACGGGTAGCAATTAAACGACTGTATATAATCACTCTCATAATATTCTAATTGCCTTTTTAAATATTGGAGGGACTATTACGCCCTGTCCCGTTCATTACCAAGGTCCACTACATCCTGGGGTTTCAACGCGTACCCTCATCAAGTATTTATGCATAAATACCCGGCGTGCATCGCGGAAACGCACCGATGTACCCTGTAGCTATAAATTCAAATGCGTCATTCGCGATAATATGCATCAACGAAGTAACTCGGATACTTTTTAATTGAAATCACGTACAGATGAATACATTTCCCGGGGCGAAGACTGTGCAGATGTATAATGGCCGGATGTGCCACTGAATTTAACGAGAATAAAACCGAGTTAGGAGAAAAGAAGTTTCTGTACGGATTAAACGTGAATGTACTGGCAAGAGATACCGAGTAATTTTCAGAGCGGAAAGATGAACGAATGGATCGGCATTTTGTGAAAAGGGTTTGAAAGGTGAGGAGAGAAGAAGAAGAAAAAAAGAAAGACGTCCAACTTTCTTGACAGTTCTGATCTTAATTCTTCCGACTTCTCCTTATGGCGTCTTTCGCAATATAACGTTCCCCTGTACGTGAGTCGAATCATCAGGGGAGACTTTTATCTGGTGAAATATTAACCCTTCTGCACCACTTGTAATTCTACTCCGAGGCAACTCGGCTCGTATTAACTTAATAATGAAATCTGAACAGGGGAAAAACAGCGAGAACCAGGCACATTATACTTTAACATCACGGAGTACGTACCACCCTGAGTTATACTCGCGTGTACGTTTCTACTTTAACGTTATAAAGTACGTTCTTTCATGAATGATAGTCGTGTTTACTGTAATATCACTGCAGACTCCGGTCCTAGCCTCTGCAAGGTCCGAACAAAGAATATTGGCTGTTCCATTATCCCCGCCATATCACCACTTCGTCAGAGTGGGCAAGATACAAGAATCTATTCTTCGTGGCGTGCTTGACAATGGAGGATGTGTCCTTCAGCAGGTACTTGTGTCGGAGTCCAAGGAAGAACACGAGTTGGTGGCGTAGACTAGTTTAATATCGACAGGACTACAGTATCAACTGAACTCAAGAAGGCCCTTTCTCGGCGTTTTGTTCCTATTTATCTGTTTGTAGTAAGAGGGGAAGGGATGAGTCCTAGTCATAGTGTTTACAATCTAGGGTACACTGACTTTGACTCAAGGGGGAAAATAACATGATTCATGCGTGTCCTCCGACGCTTGATTTAGTCCAAGTTACAGTCAATGTTGCAACGAAGATATTTTTTCGCGACGAAAGTCGAAGAACGAGATTCATTCGACGCACGCAGCAAGAATTTCACCTCCCACGAGCTCATAATCATCTGTCATAACTACAGTCACGTAATTCTCAGGGGTGAGCGAATCCCCCGGGGGGACGGGAATAAAAATGGAAGAACGAGCTCAACGGCGAATCCTGAGGAGAAAACAGTCGAATGGTATTGTTTCCGGTAATCCGAGCGGAATCTTTTCGCGAGATTTTGGGGCGGTCGCGGGGCATTAAAATTTCATAAACCGCGTCGCGCGTTCGAGCACGATTCGCGGGGCTCTCTATTTTAATATCCGGACGAGCAGTTCGTTTTTACGGGGCAGCTTACAACGCCGGGCACTTTCTTACGTGGGATATACAAATTTCATAAAGCCCCCTTGTGAAAAAAGAGAAATGGCCCAGCACGTGTTGTTCGTGCCAAGCTTACCGTTACGTTATCATCGATCTCCTCGCCGCCGGTGGAGATTTTTCTTGCTACAAATTACTTCCAACAAAGCCCCGATACACCGGACTTCTCGCTCCTCTGCGCGCTGATTGATAGCGGATCGTGATGGAAGGAATAGCAAAGATAACGCTATTTACAACTACCCCGCGTTTTAAATTGTAGATAAACCCATGAATAAACGAGCCAAGCTTACACACTGCGACCATTTTTCTCTGCAAACACACACCGCTAAAGGTTTAATGGTGTTTTCTTCCATCGAGCAAAACATCCACGAATTTCCAATTATCCGATAATTTCACACGCGTTTTGTCAAACTTTACGGGAGCATGAGATCTGGGATTGTTTTTGGACGCCCTGCAAATAACGAGAATCGCGATAGAGCCATTCGTCTGTTCCAGCGGCAACGGAAACACTGGACACCGAAAGACGTATTGTTTGCGATGGATTTGTTAACGCAAGTAATGTTTCGGTGGCGTAGGAATAATGAATTTCGGTTACTCGATATCGGGCCAGCGAAACTTTTCAGCAGAAATAATGATGTACCTCGTCGACAAAAAGCACTGTGTGCTCGTTAATTTCAAATTAGTTAAATCACACATCGAACGGTATTAATATTATTTCGTTATGTAATCGTCATTAATTCTGTATTTAGCAACAACACTTCTCGTCTCTTTACATGGTTCTCTGTTACATTTCATCCCACGTAGTATTTATGCAGACTTGCTTTTATTTACACGTTACGTCAACGAGCATGTCGAATACATTGCCCCGATGCTTTACAGAATAGATTGAAATGCAAAATTTTACAGACTCGCAGTCCCGCTCGTTGTGGGATTTGACATCGATCACGACGATAACGTATTATATCACAATGAATAGCATTCAAATTACCCGTTCATCAATAGCAATCAGCGTAGCTTTCAAAAATATCTGTTCGCTGCTATCGTTCCTCGTCATTGTACGCGAATTACGCGTAAAAAAGGTAAAAAGAAACATAGGATATTGCGAAACGCGAACAAACGTCCCGTTCGTGGGACTGTAAACATCTGGCAGGTCTTTTCTACCGTAACACGTCCTGCAGCTATTTAGGATGGAACGAACCGCATACCAGAAGTCCGGCTAACGACGTTTATTTATTTTGCGTTAATTAAAAATTTCAACGGCACGCCGTTTTTCATTCACCGCAGCGCCGGATACCTTCTGCCGGACGTGTAATGAATTTCGCTGTATAGCGTGCGTCTGAACTGACTTTAAAATGACCCGAATTCCAGAATTTATACAGTACACCGGCGTAAAGCATGTGCCCAATAATACGGCTTGTCAGGATCGCTGCTCCGATGCTGAGCGATACCAGGATTGCGTCAAATATATCGATCGCTCGGTGTCGCTTCTCTGGCGATAATTAGTGAACGTCTACGCCAAATGCTTTGGCTGTTCAAGGTCGTCCCCCTCCACTGGTGAGTAGCATCGAGTCCACGCTAAATGTTTTGGCCGTTCGAGAGCACTTCTGTGCCCATAAGTAGTGTGACAAACTACTAGTTCTTCTTATTGCTGAGTATAAAACTGTAACAATGTTATGACACTTTGTGCCAACGTCTATGCCAAATATATTGGCTGCTGAAGGTCATTCCCCTCCACTGGTGAGTAGCATCGAGTCCACGCCAAATGTTTTGGCCGTTCGAGAGCACTTCTGTGCCCATAAGTAGTGTGACAAACTACTAGTTCTCCTTATTGCTGAGTATAAAACTGTAACAATGTTATGACACTTTGTGTCAAATATATTGGCTGCTCAAGGTCATTCCCCTCCACTGGTGAGCAGCATCGAGTCCACGCTAAATGTTTTGGCCGTTTGAGAGCACTTCTGTACCCATAAGTAGTGTGACAAACTACTAGTTCTCCTTATTGCTGAGTATAAAACTGTAACAATGTTATGACACTTTGTGCCACGTCTATGCCAAATATATTGGCTGCTGAAGGTCATTCCCCTCCACTGGTGAGTAGCATCGAGTACACGCCAAATGTTTTGGCCGTTGAGAACACTTCTGTGTCCATAACTAGTGTGACAAACTACTAGTTCTCCTTATTGCTGAGTATAAAACTGTAACAATGTTATGACACTTTGTGCCAACGTCTATGCCAAATATATTGGCTGCTCAAGGTCATTCCCCTCCACTGGTGAGTAGCATCGAGTCCACGCCAAATGTTTTGGCCGTTCGAGAGCACTTCTATGCCCATAAGTAGTGTGACAAACTACTAGTTCTCCTTATTGCTGAGTATAAAACTGTAACAATGTTATGACACTTTGTACCAACGTCTATGCCAAATATATTGGCTGCTGAAGGTCATTCCCCTCCACTGGTGAGTAGCATCGAGTACACGCCAAATGTTTTGGCCGTTCGAGAGCACTTCTGTGCCCATAAGTAGCGTCATAAAGTAGTTTTCTCCTTACTGTTGAGTATAACTGTGACACTATTGCCACAACTCACTAATGACGTCGTAAAGCCCCATCGATCTACCGATACCATTCTCGCGAAGATACAAAGAGAAGTGTAAAAATATTTTATTTGTTCAATTAATTTGAAATTCGATCCTCGCGCCTGAGGCGTATTTACGATTAATCGACGTGATAAAGCGTTAGATTGATACCGAGCTACGAACATCAACGCTCCGCGGAGTTCGACGAGTGCAATGATTTAATAAGTTTGCAAGTATCGCAGTTACGCGAACCGCACGTACTTGATAGTAAGCCCTTTTGAAAGGTTCCCCGCTAATGAATATTTTCCAAGTAATGCTACCGTAATACGCAATATCGCGTAGGCGGGAAGGAGAACGGACACGCAGGTAGAATTCGAAACTTTCAAGGAGTTCCACAGCCGGTGCTTACCATGAGAGACGAGCCGGTCTGACTTAATACACACTTCATCACTGCCGATGAGAGGGCCGACAACATTTTCCTCGACGCGCAGCCCAGCCATTCTCGAGCTTGAAATCCAATTTTTACACGTTACGTCATATCCTCTCCCGTTCCCTTTCGTTACGCCGTATTCCCTCGTCGAATCCAGCGCTGAAACGCCACGACCATCCTATTTTCGGGTTTCTCGTCTCCGGCCGCTGATTCCGGCGGCCAGCCACTTTCGCAACCCGTGCTTCAATCTCATTTACAAATGGACCAGTCATCTCGCGCAATTTCTGTAATATACTTAACCGCGTATCCCGCTTCCACGTTCCCGTTCGAGGAGATTGTATTGTCCGCAGCCGGCGTATAGAGTCCAGGATCGAATACGGACAATCGGGAATCCAGCGGGTAGCGATGGGCTCGAGAAACATCGAGTACCTCGAAACACCACGACTATCGAATCTCTTCGAACATTATTTGAAGCCAGCGCTTCGATCTCTATCGTCGCGGGAATCCAGAATATTCCTCCCTCATCTTCGATGCGTGTCGCTTTGGACGATGGAAAAGCGTCTTGGATATTTTTAAAAAGCTCCGCTAGCTTTTGTATCGTAAATCGAACGTTTGGAGAATTTTCCAATTCCGTGGATTCGAACGCCCATCGCTAGACACGGATCCATTATATGGAAACTCGAAACGAGCCACCGATATGCGTTCAACCAGTCAATTTCGGTCTACCAATCGAAATGTCCCGTTCACGTGCCGCGGTCCTGCTGCTTCTACCCCCCATGCTCATTGAGCTTGGCGAGATTAGAATCAGTATCGGGCGGAAACGTGACGAGCCCTCTGGAACCTTTCCTCCGGGAATCTCGCGGTTAAAGGATAATCGAGGGTACTTTCTTTTCCCGGGGACGATTTATCTCGACGACGTTTCTTCCTATCGTCGCGAGCTACAGGGGGGCGTGTAAAACGGTTAAAAGGATCGTTCAGCGGGCGCACGATCGTAAATATACTCTTATATTCGTCGCTTCTGTTTTACAATTTCTGCGCCCGCGAATCGAAACCGGCACACGGACATTAGCAGCGGCGATAATCGTTTCAACGGAACGATTATCATAAACCGCGACAGGAACCGGTGCAAATGAAATAATAATTCCCCTATTTCCTATTTTCTTCTTCTGAAAATAGGGGTGCTCGTTCGGCGCCCGGGCGTAATTATTAAATTAGAGTGCGGCTAAAGTTTCTACACACTGTTGAACTAGTTCGCGGTTTGTAGGGGCGCGAGAACGCTGTCCTGTCTAATGGCATGATTGACACTGATATGGCGGCCAATTTCCTTCGCGAGCTGAAATTCCAAACGCATTACGACCATCAATATTAATTTATCAGAATCGAATGCCAATCGACGGGTGTTAATAGCGATAATTAGTAACCCGATATCTCCTTCACTATTTCTCGTCCACTTTCCAGTGACTGACCAACGATCCAGCGTATTCGGAAAATAATAGGACAATTTAATCTTCTTCTGATGCAAAAAATAAATGAAGTATCCGAAATTCGCTGACCTGTCTGAGTTGAGTAAAAGGATAAACATAGAATATATTATTATTTTATATTCTATCCATACTATTTATCATGGGACCTTTATAAATCTACAAACATAGAAATTGCTACACTTTTGGAACAGGATGTCTGCTCTACACACTTAAGGAGTGATGCTATGTTTCGTCGTTGTCTAGCTTTCCAGCCAATTTTACGTTCTATTTCTTAGTAATGTTAGAGGGATCGACTCGAGTGGAGACCAACCCTTTGGTATTTGGGAATTGACTCCTAGACACATACACGAGAGACCCGCACCAACACACCTGCTGACCCGCAGATTTCACATATCCGTTTCTGACACGGGTTGCTCCCGATACGCTAGCCATCAGCCGTTCTATTTACTCTAGCCGTCGAAGTGGTGGATTTACTTGACGGTACCTTATCTTGGAAAGTGTGCTTTATACTACTCACGCTTTCCAAGCTTCAAGAGAATACGCCTCTTAGAAGCTATGCTGTTCATTACGGAAAAGGAGACGATAAAAGTAAACAGAACGAAAGAACAAAGGTACTTTTGCCGTGACTGTGACGTCCGATCTCGAGCCACGCTCTGCTTACCCAACATTATTGGTAAATCTTTTAACAAATCCATTCGTTCTCATCGTCTGCTACTTCTGAACCCGCGTACCATTTATTTAATTTTGGCGTGGTGCAACCAGGGGGTAGATTAACATGCTTGTACAGGCGAAAAAGAGAAACAACGCTTACTGTCGCGTTTTTGGGATTCCCCGAGTACACCCGCCGCGCTCGAGATAGGTCACCGTGTGGTTTTTAATCTGTAGGAGTCCCACACTCGACGCCTTCCACCCTCGGGGAATCCGGGTTGTCTTAAGAGGATTTTCTACACGTTAAAAAAGAAACCATTACAAACGTCCTCGTGGATTTATGTTACGTCAATTGCAATCGAGGGCGAGGTAGCAAGACGCTAGAATTGTCTCCCATCGGCGTCGACGTTAAAGGATTAAGTTCATGGATATTGCTTGCGACTGTTTCTCGAAAATTTCGCCTACCGTTAGACCGTATCGCGTATACTGGTTTTAAGGTCCTCGACATCGGTTTTTTTTTGCGATAAAAAATGCTTCGCGCGTAGTAGAGAATAACAAATGAATGGTTTCGTTGTTTGAAAGGAACGTTCGACCTTCGACACGATTGTGACATAAAGGCAATATCGAAGCCTCGCATCAGAAAACTCTTCGTTTTCTATCGCGATCGGCGGAACTGCAGCTAAAGTAGCAATTCTGTTTGATTCGTTTGTCGGCGCACGAGTTTTATCACGTCCCCGGGCCGTCCGCGTCGTCGTTTTGCGAAATTGTTCGATAACGTCCAATAGCGCGTGAACCGACGAACAAATAAGATCGGGGAAATCTTCGGCTGCGCACACGCCGTACACGTCACCGGCATTCACGAACGGGCAGTATGTTAATTTTATTTCGACCGGGATAACGTTTGCTAATCGAGTTGTCCGTTCTACGCCGACGGAATATCGACAAGTTTCGGCAGTTTCATTTACCGAAGTGTCTCTGTCTATTGTCCGAGAGCGAAACGCCGTGTAGAAATCTCGGTATTCGTCTTAATGAGAACGGAACATGGTACACGTGATCCTGAATCATTTATACGAAGAAATTGAACGTCGAAACAACTACAGTGTTATTACGTGGAATCAACACCGATTAATCCCTTGACGTACGATTTAATGTAATTTTTTAAACGTACACTATTTAAGTCGAGTAACCTCATAATCGTGAAACTTGTGACGTGTCAGACTCCGTCATTGTATAGCAAAGGGTTAAACGTCATCCACCTGTGAGTCCACCCTCAGCTAAATGTACCAAACTACCTCTATCCATTAACTTTTGTGGTCTTTTTTGGGGGTAAGAAACACGTTCCGTCTTTCATTTCGAATGCCCTCCTTCTCGTAGAAAGGTCTTGCAACAAATCTTGACCGTTCTTATCGCGCGCTTATAAATGTTCTCCGACCCACGGGGGTTGCCCTTCTCTTCCCACGTAGATGCTAAAATTGCCAAAACAGAACCGCCGTGCTATAAATCGGAAGATGTAGTTTTATAGCATCAGTTAACTACTAAACGTATAAACAAACCGGGGGACTCGTAAAAATAGGAACAAAGGAGTCCCTGCACGAGGGTCGAAACGAGGGTAAAGAGCTGATTAACTTTTCCGTGTGGTACAGCGAAAGAACGTTTATTGCCAGAAGGTGATACTAAACGTGAAACGTATGGAAATCGTCAGACAATTAAGATCTCGCAGATACAAAATGCTCGATTAATATCGCTAGAGACGTATTACGCGATTTTCCAAGGGTAGAACGAAGTTATACGGGTTCGATAATTGGCCATTATTAATGCACCACTTTTACAGTTTCATTTCTCGACAGGCAAAGAGGGGTGTTGGGCGTTGTACAACGAGGATCGATCGCGACCGTTCTTTTGTGTCGAAAAGACGGATTTTTTTTCCACGCGGGTAAAAGTCAAGTTGGAATGGAATTGTTTGCGTAGAAAGGCACGTTACAAATACAGGTAATTAGAGCGCATCGATTCCTCGTCGATGGAAGTTTAAGAGTTCGCGGGCGAGCATCGATCGGAGAACTTCGAAGATTGCATTGAAAACTTGCTACTATCGAACTGCGTCAAAGCGATCGCGAAGGAACGATCGAAACTTAATTACTCGGACAAGACCGAGCTCCAGGGATGCTATGCGACGTTCAATTCCTATATCTGAAACAGTGACTAGTTCCAGCGACGTCTACGAACGGTCTGCGGTTTATATTATAGTCAGAACGAAATTGAATGGCCGCTCAAGGACTCTTACCCCACTGAATTATGCCAGACACGACTTCTACTTTCACGCCGTGATTGTTTGCCCTCTTTCTGGCGCGATAGCGCTACGCCTGTTGGGTGGCGTGGCGGAGGCGAGACAGAGAGTGGTGGGGGGCAGACAAATGGCGTGGAGGGAAAACTTCCTCGGCGACCTTGAACGGCCAATTTATTTTCCTCGAACCGGGACTCTAGATCGACACGTGTACTGCCTTCGATGCTAGATATATTTCTGCGTTTCAAACTCAACTGGTTGCTTAACGACACTCTTCGTAACTTGATCGAGCAAAGAAACGATACGAGGGCAGACAAATGACGTGGTAGGGGAACTCAGTCGATGACCCTGATCAGCCATTTTATATTGTGCAGACTGTATTATCGTAGACTGCGTAGATTTTTGTTTGAATAACTTACGCGCACTGGAGTAACTTTTGTTCAAGTTTTGACACCGCAGCCATTCGGGGATTTTTCGAGAGAAATCATCTCTTTGTACTTAGTATAATTCCACAGACGTTGGGCGCAATGATGGTTAAAGTTTCTTATCGTTCTCACGAACGATCGTGATGTTTTATCGCTACGTTGTCGCTTCTGGGAATAAATTTAGTTGCAGCTACGTTATCGCGGCTGAACATCGGTACTCTTATTCACGCAGATGGCCGTGATGCATGGAATTATCTCGTAATTCTGTCGAGAACATTTCGGGGACGTTACGTTACGTTATAACGGCATTACACGTCGCGTAATACTCCCCCCAGCAATTTACGTATTTATTGTACTTTATCGCGACGCGTTTTCTATTAACGTGATAGGGAAACAATGCTACGAATTTTCATTATTTCGTCGTTTCAGCTGGCCCAGTTTCCGGGGCAGGGAACATTGAACGTCAAATTTAAACGTACGTCAACATGGTTAATTCGTTACAAAGTCAATCATTATTATTCAATCGATATGCTCCGCGGCGAGAAGCTATTACACGAACGTACAAACGCAGTAATTGTTTAGGAAGTTTGTCTGCTCGTGAACGCTACATTAACGCGTTGTTTTTAAAACAATTTAAAGTGGAAACAACTGCTAACTTCTTCGGTATATTTTGGCCTGTTGCTTCGCGCTTTTTCATCTCGAATAGTTTCCAGGATCGAACCGCGATGTAAAATGTATTATTTACTCTTTCGAAAGTTTAGTGTGTGCTCGGTTACTATGGAGGATTACTTGTTCAAACGCGTCCGACCCATTAAGTTGTTCTGGTCAATACGCGCGCACGTGCCACGGAAGCAATTTCGATCAAATCGGTACGGAAAGCGTTCCCGGGGCGTCTGGTCAAACACCGGCGGCTGACTTTCATACTTAGCCCACCGATTAATGTTCTCACTGGTCGAGACTCCCGTCGACGGTGGTCGACCTCCGTGGGGGATATCTGCATCTGCAGGTGGTACTTCCGCCAGGATTCGACCACGATCGACCTTAATGCTTTGTCCTAGACGACACTACTGCCGCAATTCGGCCAATTTCGGTAGCCCCTTGGCTCTGTACGCGCGTACGTGTGCACGCGTCTCGCTTCGATGTTTCTCCTGAAAATCGAGCGAGCGCGATGTTTATTTCCAGAAAAGGATTTAACTGCCCGACGAGAGAAACTACGCGCGTACAGCCTCGGTGGTCGCGCAATATTACACAGAGATTTACGAATAAAGTACACCCGCGAACGAGTTGGGAACTTCATCACATTGCACACGAAGATAAACTGTCCAGCCAATTTGCGAACAAACACGTTTCTGGACTGCGCAATGTTGACAACTGAATTAGGTCTCGGTTAATCTACCTCCAATGTGATACGTGTACAATTCGATATACATTTTTTTACTCCAATACACCATTTTAAGTCTTTCCTCGTTGGTCTCCTGGCCAATTGTAGTAATAGCAAATATACTACGTTTCCATTTTGTTCACGATATCCCTTTATGCAGCACAGTATCGTGCTTCTTCCTTGCCACTCCCTTTACACAACTTGAGAGGATGAAATCTTGAGACACAAGCAGGGCGTTTCAGTCCTCCGGGGGCATTCATTTTCGTGAAATTCAATCTTCTTACATCTAATTTCCTGGTAGACCTACGGAAGTGGCCGGTCGTAGTACAAGCAAATTCACCGTTTCCATTCGTCTAACTCGCTCCCAGTGTCCAGTTGTAAAAACGACGATGATAATAAAAGGAAAAGGACAGGACAGTACGAATCGTTTGGCGTAATATTTCTTAGGGTAGCGGAGAAGGACTGATATCCTGATCTAAACGTAACTATCCCCCGAGGGAGGCGAGAAATGAAATTCCAGCTATCTCGGTACGTGGTCAAAAATAAAGTGAGCCTCTTTACTCGGCTGGCCACGTGTAATAGGGTGGTAGGGGGCGTAGAACTATCGAGGAATACCGAGCAGAGCCTCGACCCCTGCTCACGTACACCTGTATATACAGGTTGATCCGCGAAATTCCACGGATTCCTCCTTGTTGGTCGAAATTTTACCAAAACGAGACCCTCTACCATTGGCCCTCGCTTCGTTTTGCAAAAATTCTACGAGCACGAATATCGTTTTGTAATGATTTAAACGCGGTCACTATCGAGAGAGGGAATATTTACCGCGCTGCGTTAAGCGAGATTCGAACTTGTTATTTATTTTTAAGGCAATGAAGCGAACGTAACGCGAGAATGAAAACTGAAATTGGAAAAACTGTATACACAAAACTGCGGAATTTGAATTGATTCGACGTTGTTATTGGGTTCGGGGATTTAATGAAAATTGTCGAACACTGTTGCAGGTAGAACACTGACAAAAATTGACTTCTCGATCGGTCTTCGTAGCAGTGTTTTTCGAGGTAGAAGACGTCTTACGATCCTCCCTTTCTTTAAACTTTAAAAAAATAGTATTACGGTTCGTGTACATTAGAATGTACAGCAGAACCGAGGAGATTAATACACTGAGAAGTCGTTCGTTCGAGAAACCACGTCGGTCGACTATCGCCGCGAATAATTACCGGATGAAAATTATTCCTCCTCGGGATTTACATTCGTACTAGAGATTCAGCGCGCGAACTACACACACCCCGTCGCCGACGGAGGGCATGGACATTCGCAGACGTTATGAAGTGGTCCGGCGGCGAGGCTGAAATGAAAAAAGTTTCGCGTCGCCGCCGGACGAGAAACAAAGGATGGTCCGAGGAACCAAGCCCAGAGGGTAATCGAAAGCTCGTCGCGGTTGGATATTTCATTGACAGCGGTCGAACGCGATCGAAAATACAGGGCACTCGAAATGCTTTCCTTGAAATGACCAGATGCATCCCCAAATAGATTCGCACCTTTCCATCCAGGTTAAATTTCACGGAGGCAAAATTATTACGACGTTTGCATTCGTCTTCTTTCGTTCTAACACTGGCTCGAGTACGCGTGCTGTAAAACGTAACAAAATTACAGACGTTTTGGAGTAAGCTGCATGCTAGTGGAAATTGCCTGGAATTAACTTTAAACGCGTGTTTCTCGGAAGTATGTTTTAGAAAATGGCTTCTGTGACACGTGACGAGATAATTGACCAATTAGCTTGCAACTTTGTACACGTGTTCCACGGATCGACGCTCATTATAGCCTCCAATAGAATTATAGGAATAATAAATAAAACTTATGAATTTGGAATTCGATAGAATTGGTCTGGCAGTCGAGATATCGATTTAATAAGTTCTAAATACGCGCTCGTATGACGGATGGAAATGAAAGGATTACGAATCGCTGCACTGTATAATGGATGTGCTGATTTAGCTCGCCGTATGCGGTCGAGGACGCGTTTCGTTTAGGAGGGGGTTGAGTAAAAAATGGCTGGTACGCGAGGGCGACTGCGAGAAAGATGGAACGAAATAGAGAAGGGTCCGGGTGGTAGTCCGTAGGTGCAAAATGGATAGTGGTTGCCTGCCTTGGCATTAATGTCGGGATTAGGTCGAGGCCATCAGTCCTCCGATGCCGTCGATGCACTGCGGAACTCTGGGAAGCCTCTATCATGGCTCGAATAACCTGGAACCATCAGAGCCACCCTGTGGACCAACCCCTTTGCTCTTCCTCTTTCCTCGAAACCCTTGCCACCCGTCCCCAGCACTTGCTTCCAGCCACTCTTTAAACAGTCTAGCAGGAAGCAGAGGTGGGCGATGAGGAAGTCTGGGAGGGGATGAAACCCCTCTAATGGGATATCGATATATTCATGGAGGTTCATCTCCAGCAGTCTCCTTTTCCCACCTCGAGAGCACCAGGGCGTCTTACCCTCGGATGCGCCTCCTGATGCATGCCAAGGTAAGATAGGGTGCCAGGCTAATTGTTTTCAACCGTCTCTCTCCCTCGTATCTGGCCCCTAACCCTCTTGCAGATTCGAAATTCTCTTGTCCGTTGACTCCCTTAGCCTCTCCTTACCCACTCTCTTTTCTGCCCGTCTTCTTCGAGCTCTCGACGACTTCTTTTCGTCCTTCTCGCGCCGCCCAGGGAAGAAAGGTAGCCAATGTCAGTCGAAAGGATCATCGGACGTTGAACCCTTCCACCTTTTCGCGTCCTCTTTAGTTTTGCAATGCAATAAGCGACCCTTACCCGTAGACTTTCGACCCCTCCGCAGCTTCGTGCAATTAACGTCTGGAGGAAAGTTCGATTGTTTACGAAGCAGCGCGCCCGCGATGTATTACGTCGTCTTTTTTTTCATCCTCCACGAGATCCGACCCTCACCCCCCGCGACGCCCAAGGAACGGGGATATTGTATCCGTGGCGCGGCGAATCGTGAGACCGTGTTTTCAACAGACTCGAGCCAGATCCCTCGCGATTCAACAAATTGCTGGAGCCGGGCCGCGGGACTGGGGGAAACGTTGCCGCATGAAAACGTCGACTTTGTTTAGACCTGGGACGAAGATACTCGGGGAAACGGATTGCAGGGTTTATTCTATTCTGCCACTTCTGAAAAATCGATCCCTTTCTTTTTTATCGCGCCTTGGGGATTTAAAAATCTGGGTAAGGCTTGATTCGAATTAGGACGAATCGATAAATCGAGGGATAATTTAACCCTCGTTAACCGGGCTCCGAGTTTGAGTAACCGAGGTAAACGTGTTACGTGACTTGGTAATGCACAAACAGTTATTATGGGTAAATATTATGGTACACCAAATGATATATTGCACCGTGACCTTCAAGGAACCTCGAGTATGCAAAGTAACTCGAACACAACGCACGACAGTCGTATGATCGTTTGTGTTTCGGGTTTCGAGAGGCACGTGGTCCATTCGTTCTCTGCTTCTGATTCTAACCCTTACCACCCTCCAACCCGCGACCCTGTTGAACTTCCACGCTAGATCAACAATTTGGGCAGCTGAAAGGGATGTGAAGTCGGTCGTGCGCGCACGGTTCTCGTACATGAGCGCGTAGACACATGTACCATGCAAACACCGTATATCAAACCGAAGACGCGAGATGTTTGCCTTTACTCCAATTATTTTCAACGAGATATTCCTCGGATCTGAAATTCCTATGTCGGTAGAGGGTGCATATACATTAATGCACCGTCGAGAGTACGGCTAAATCTAACTAATAAATAATGAAAACTCGTAAACTCGTAACTCTGTGTTTCCCGACGTATCCAGAGTCCATTTATCGGTAATTAATTTTTTCTCTCATTAATTAGAACCGGAGATCGTGAATTGGGTCAATTAGAAACTTCTCCGTCGCGGAAGCAAACACTTTTTTTTTTACTAAAGTATCAGGTTTATCGAAGAGTTCGGTCGTTTTTGACACGGTAGACATTTTTACTGGATCGTCGTGCTCTTTAGACACTATTTGCATATCGCGTTACAACAGAAGCACTCTGTGTACCGAAAAAACATTAACGTTCTCGAATGGATTTTCTACAATTTTATAATGAATCGGTTTCTTTTGTTCTGAACGGTTCAAAAAAATATTACTGTCTCATCTCGAGCGAGAAACTTAATAAAATTTGCTATTTATCGTTACTTTTAATAGAGGCAGAATGAAAAGCGATGAATACTGAATAAGAATAACTTCAGCTGTTAGAAACTTTCAAGCATTTTACTTTCCAGTTTATTCCGTTTTGTGTTTTTACTGCTGACGACGGAAAACTTTTTAATGGATGTTTTTAATAAGAAATACCGAGGGAAACATTCTTTTCCTACCAGTTTTCTTTTAAGCAAATAACAACGATAGTACATAATGGTTGAAGACACTTCTTAGAAAGAAGGGTAGCTATCGATTGGGTTCTGTGACACGCGTTTAAATTCGGTTTCGGAAAATCGAGATTGACCAAGCGAATAACACACACGTTTGCATGCTCGAAGATTCTAACGCTCAGCGGCACAGTAAAATTAAAGGATCGCCATCGACTTACAATAGGCGAGTACATCCAAGTCAATTAGCAAGTACATAGACGAAATCATTAACCTAGGTTAGTGTACACGCACAGTGAATTAGCCTTGAATGGTTCTACCGAAAAGAGCTACGTCGGTTGGCCTCTATGTTGAAGGCAGTTAGCAGCCAGGGGATTGGTAGCCCCCGGCTGTTTAACTCCGTCGCTCACTACAGAATTCTGTGGATACAACCACTATTACTATCGCCATTACCAATGCCAGACCAGCACAACTACAACCATGACCCTTACAATGTACAGAGTGTTTCATTAGAAACAGGACAATTTAATATTTTCAGACGAAAAATTTTGCTTTTATTACTACACTGGACAATACAACGCTACGATATTTGTGTATTCTTTGGTTCGATATAGCAATCAATAGTAAATACAGCGATAAGAAATATTCCAAATGCGATATAGACAAAGTTTGTGGTTATAAAAAATAGGCAAATTTTTTTGTTTAGAATTTTTCTCTATAGATTTACCAGAAAAACGATGGTAATCGTGTGAACACCCTGTATATTCGACAGTAACCTATGGTACCTACACCAGCAACATCTCGAGGCTAGCACCAAGGTAGAAACGCGTTTAGTGGAATTTATGGGACTTCTGGACGGGTCCACTCCATTATTCCCCTGGAATTATTCCCGAGATACGTCGGCTGAATCCACGGCGACGCCGTCAGGGGGAAAAAAGCGATCAGCCGACGTTTTTGTTCCGAAATTGTTAGACGGGATTTCGTTAAGTGGAACGAAGTCAACTGGGCTTACTTTCGCCGAGGTACAGGGTGTCTCATTTCAATTTATAAGCGGACACGCGACCGTTTGAATAGTTAGGGGATCAGAATTTAGACGAGGAACTGTTTCCTTGGGCGTGGCACCAAGCTGCTCGGAATCAACGACTCGTGACACTCCTCGGGACTCTGACTTTAACTGATATAATACCAGCAAAGATGGCGACAATTTTTGGACGAAAAAGCGGGACGAAAGATTCTGTTATTTAAAAGTTACAGTCTCAAATCTTTACTTCGCTCTCGTTTGATATACTACTTGTATGTATATTTTGCTTCCTTCGTTTTCATTTAGAAAATGGAGTTATCGAATAATAAAGAAAAAATTCCTTGCAGAGTGTCCCCATGTTTATGAAAATTCAACGAGGATTTTTCCAAGAGTGGTGCACGGTGTCTTTGCCCTCTCTACGCCGACGACGACGTCAAATTTCACCCTTATGACAAAGGACGACCTCTGTCCTCCGTCGCTTTCATCGAGCGTCGCCAGTAAGAACTTATCGTGTCCGCAGGATCTCTCCCGCGGCCATCCGCGTAGTAAGAAAACTTATCAGATCGCTCGTAAAAAGTTATTCTCTGAAAATGAACTTGCCGACCGACAATCTTCGACAATGCGTACAATACCCTATGGGAATCGGGGACATTTTTCGACGACTCCCCCTGGCAAGCTACACGTTTCGATCGAAGAAAAATTTAACGTCGCGTTGCAGTAATCCCCCGTTTAAAGACCATAACTCGTCCCCAGCTATCTTCAAACGAGACTCCACAGAGAATTTGTTCTCCCACCGAAGAATACACTAAATGATTTTGAATAAAAAGAAACACAGTATCATATCCCCTTCAGTTATTACTCGAAACAGTAAAAATATTACGGTGTTCTGTTCCTGATGGGCCACTCTGCATGTAGAACGCGAAGAACAAATGGGTGAACACAAATGACTACTATACGTCAACGTGTAGTCAATATATCTCATCCACCAAAAATTGCCAGAATTATTGTGCCTCGTATCGAACCGGGAAGAGAATCGCGTTCGAATTAACGAGCTCGATGCAAACAGATGAAACGTCATTCGTATCTGTCCTTCGCTATCCCGCGTGCCAGTAACGAAAGGAACGAGGAGAATCAGTTTTTTCATCGAAAATCCCTTTTATGGAACGGTACCCGAAGGTAAAGCCGCGGATCTCTTAAAATTGTCGAAAATATCGTCTGCGTAAGAACGAATCGAGGGAAAGCATAGACAATGATAAAATAAGAATAAAATTACGTTTTACGAGGAGGCGGGCGTAAGCTTATTGGCTGGGCGTTTTCGGCCATCCTGCGAATCCATGGACCCTCATACATTCGCTTCTCCTTTTCTCTGGCGTTCCACGGCCGACGAGACAGATACGATGCGAGGGATAGGGCGTTTCGTGAAACGTCTCACTTCGTACGGCCATGGGCCATGACCTCTTCTGGCTATCCTTTCCTCGGAGAATGCCTGAAGTAACGAGACCGGGCGTCTTTATTTGCCGGGGAAACACTTTTCGAAGGGCCCATCGATAAGGTATCGAATCACCTACGTGGGAACGGCTCACGTATCTCGACCGCGTAATTTTCGGAAATTAGGAGAATATTCCCTGGAAGTTGCGAAAATTCTCGGGACGATCGGGATTGCGTGATTGCCAGTATCGAGAATTGGGTTTGGGGGATCCCTCGTTATTCGAAACAGTGTACGTGCAGCGGTCGACAGACGTACGAGGGTAAAGATGGTCGATAAAGAAAATTATCCGGCCCCCTCTATGAGAAACGAATACACTTTTTTTTTAAAGCGTACAATTCAATTTCTAATTTAACAAAATCCTCTCGCGTTGTATCGAAGTGGAAGGCTTTCGTCGACGAAGTTAAAGGGACTTCGCAGAATTCTGTACGGAGCGCTTTCACTGTTTCCTCCCAACAGTAATTCTAATCCGCTCGTTACTTACCGGAAAACTTTTGAAACTACACTCCCTGTAATAGCCGCGATTACTTGAGAACTTTTGCTTGCGGCTCCAGTCCGCGCGAAATTCTTTCCCCGGCGTAAATTCGAAACTCGGACGGACAATCGACAGTCGCAAGAAAATTTTCTACGAAGGGAGAAATCCGGACGACGGCTCGTAAGATTTCTCGTGATGGACATTTTCTGCAATTCTCGACGTCAAAGAGTCCGGATTTGTTGCTCTTATACTGGGCACTCAAATATACAGAGTGTTCGGCTACCTTTGGGAAAAATTTTAATGGGAGATTCTAGAGGCCAAAATAAGACTAAAATCAAGAATACCAATTTGTTGATCGAGGCTTCGTTAAAGAGTTATTTACGTTTAAAGTTGCGCCTGTGGAATGGCAATCTGCGAACAGCTGCGTGCGTGCAGAGGTTAGTCCCAGTGGTTCTCACTCAGCATGAGAAACTCTACTTACTGACGTATCGACAGCCTTACAGTTCTCTGACTGAGAACCACTAGGACCAACCTTTAACTTTAACTTTAAACGTTAATTACTTTTTAACGAAGCCTCGATCAACAAAATCTCCCATTCAAATTTTTCTCACTGTTTCTCAGTCGCTCCTACTACTCTCAATTTTGTTTTCAAGCCTCTCGTCGAGGGTAGATAAGCTGCGATTGAATTTCCCTACCCGTCTTTTCATTGTGTCGGCGGTCTCGAGTTTACACAATGAAAGGATTTATTTGCCTACGCTACAACAGTAGTTCCCGCTTTCAAGACCAAATGTTTACCCCGGTTTCGAGAGCCAGATCCAATCCCGAACGGTGTCTCACGCAGTTGTAATAAATCGTAATCACCGAAGACATAGATTGTATCGGAATTTTTTGGTGGATTTCTAGTTGTAAGATTTACGCTTCTTGACTACGTTTGCTGTTTCCGTTTAACGCGTCGACGTGTCGTGTCCGCGGTGACGGTACTCGTTTAATATTTATAACGCGACCGCGTAACTACGCGGGCTCGCATGAATTTCAACGCGGACATCGGTCTGTTGAAAAATTAACCATGTAAACAGCGCGGTAACAATAATTTATATGGCGAGAGCAGGTCGAAAATTTTCACGCCAAGTGAAATATCGTACCGGCGACGCTGATTACCCTTTCTGCAGTTGTTCGAGATCACGAGCGCATCGAAAATCCGCGTTTTCCGAAAATTTAACCCCGTCGTTTGCCGGAATAAACTCCCACGAAAATAGCGATGCTCGCCAGTTTTATCTAGAATGTAACTGAGAGCTATTGCATTCGTGTTCTCATTAAGATTAGGTTACGAGTGAGACTTAATTAAATTTCGTAACCCTAGAAGGGCGTCGGGGGTTGGAAAACAAGGGACGTTCCATTGAAATTCTAACGACGATAACGAAGTATTTAGAATTCTTCGTGGAACGCGGACGGTTAATTGAATTTGTCGATACATCGATTATCCAGAATTTCGTGGTACAAGGAAGCTCAGAAATTTCCGCGTACCTTTATTTGGCTTGCAAAATTTATATTACATATTCATATTTATCGCGTTCGATGCTTTATTTGCCGCAGATCTCGGGGGGGAAAAAAGTTATTACGTTGTTAAGCACCGAAACGTTCGGTAGATTTATCTTCCGGAATTTTCTTTTGATATTGGACCTTGGGATATTCCTCTAGAAACTTTCCATATCCACGGAATCATTGTAACTTTCTCCGGTGCTCGCATACAACACAGAAAGAGGGAAGGAAGAAACTTCTTACGAAGAGAACTTTTTACGATGGGAAATTCTTTCAAAGGGGCTGCTGGAAAAACGAAATCATCTTTCTTTTGGCTGGGATATCTATTTATCGAGCAATTATTTATTCGCCGAAAAATTATCGAAACTATTTCCTTCTTACGAGTGCCCATAATATTATTCGACGAAGATCAAAAAAATGGCACATTTTCACGGTGCTCGGGAATTGCGGATAAAAGGTCATCGTTTCCGCGATTATTTGTCGCATTTTCGAGGAAATTCGATTTGTATGCGAGCGTTTGATTGCGCTATTCCGAGGAAATCCCCTCCGTACTCGTCAAATCTTTTTTGAAGCCGTCCCTCTCGTTGGCCCCGTAAAAATCCAGGCGTATTGTTCCGTATCTTTTTCGGACCGTGACAACTTAATATCTCCCAAGACTTTTTTGTGCTCGCGTGCGAGAACCTTTTCTTCCTATAACGTGCAATTTACGAGATACGGTAGCACCGAAAAACCGGTTGCTCGCACGCGTTGAAATATTTTTACGGGAACGGTCTATTTAATTCGTTCCCTTTCCCGCTGCTTGGCAAAACAATTTTGACTGGGTGTCTTATTTTTTATTCATCCACTTGTAATAACACCGGTGCCTCTGTTTTCGAGCTCGAAGTACCTTATTTCGTCCGCTTTCACCGGATTCTCTTACTCTTTTCTCTAAAAGTACGTACTTAAAGTCGAACCGCCGCCTTTCATTTCATTTCCTTGTTCGTCCGGAGTCCTTTAGAAAACGCTTTGTGCTTTCACCGTGACAATTCCCCCTTAACGGGTAACGTACGCCGTAAAACAATCCATCATAGCCCTCCCCCGTCTTGTTCGTTCTGAAATTGATTCTATAATACAAATCACTGGCAATACCGCCGTTCAAAAGCTCCATCAATTAACGCGTTATCTCGGCGTGTTGCAAAGTACACTTTTACCGGGACAAAGGATAGTTTCACGATTATTCATTCCTCCGCTGTCGACCCATTTAAACTCGCTCCCTAATTGCAAGATCCTTCCCATTCATGAAACGTAATTATTCCCGATCTAACGTAATTAGTTGCTCGAATTTTAAAGGCACGCGAACAACGGCCAACTGCTGCGTGAACTTTTTTACCCACAACCTGTTCGCAACATTTAATTACTGTAAAAACAGCCGGACCGCGGAAAAACGTCCAATTCGAAGCATTGTCCCCGACGTGGCAACAAAAACACGCGAAGCAGAGGAACTGCCGCGGTTCGTCAGCGTCGTTGAGCGCCGCTAATTAAATATGTAGTCACGCCTCTGCTTTTTCCCCGCGCCCCCTGGAGTCTTTTCGACTCCATTCACGGAAGTTAAAACGTCTTCGTTGAACCAAGACGCTGCTAATAGAACTTACAGACATTAAAACGCTACTACAACTGAATTTCTGACGATTCCCAAACAGCTAAATTCCTTTTAGATACTAATTAATCCACCATTTTTCCTCTTAGCGAATTCTAGCGTAACCCATCCATCGATTCGTTTAACCATCGCTTAGTAAGTTTAGATTATAGTCGAGCATCAGTTCAACCGAGGTATCTAACTTCCTCCCAGTGAATTCTGATGTTAACCAAACATCGGTTCGTCCAAGCTAATTAATTTCTGTTTAGCAAATCCGACTGTTAGCTAAGCACCGTTTCATCCAAAGAACCGAACTTCGTCGTGAATTTCAGCGATAATAGAACGAAACGTTCAAAACTTCCAAGAATAACCCTCGATTTTGCAGTCGGTCAGCCCTAACACTCGACAAACATAACGTCTCGGGACGGGTCGGTCTGGCAATTGACCTCGGTGAAGCTACTACCTCGTCGGAATAGCATTTGTTGGTGCTCCTGCGCCAACATCACCATAACCACCGGTGCCACAACTACTAGAATGAGCCTCGAGCGCGTTTGCTTAAGCGTGATGCGACCCTAATCAATTTCCTTCCCGTTCCGCATCTTCGGCGGACGTACCTTCGAGGTGTCTACTCCATTCGACGGGAAACTTCCTCTAATCACAGCAATCGTCCCACCGAGACTGTCTGTTAACTCGATCGCGTACTCGCGGCGCGTTCCAAATGTCAAAAGATTCACATGATCCTCCCTTACTTCTCGAGTAACCATAAACATCGCTCGATCCCATTATACAGGGTGCGTCACGCAGTTGGGACGGCTAACAGATACAAAAAGACCTCAGAAAATGATCCAAAACCTTTGTTTTATTTAACCCCTTGACGTACAATTTAATCTCAAATAATTGTCATTGTACGGTAAGGGGTTACACAAGAACGTGCTGTTTTGTGCAACAGTTTATATTTAATTACCGTATAATTTACAGTACGTTTCAGTGATGTTTGAAGTATTGACTAATCCGTTGACTCGATTAAATTCTGTCAACTTCGGGGAACGTTCGATTGGATTATCGGACGTTCAGAATTGCACGCGATGCTATCAATCGAAAACAAACTAGCCATTTACGTCATATTACTTAATCCAATTTCTGTGTACGGCACGGGGCATCGAGAATCTATTTCGAGGCGCGATATCAATCCGATTCAATCGGCGTAATTTTCGCAACTTACGAGGTCAGACGCAAAGTTTGCCGATTCATTAAATCGCGTACCGCGCTAAACTCGCTTAATGGAATTTTATACAGGGTACAGTAATCGACGTATTTCATTATAAAATGTATCCCGAGGGGGCGCGTAAGAATCGAGTCGGAGGAAGACGGATGGGAGTTACCGTCGACGATCGCTGAACTTTTGTGTAACGTTGGCAACCACGTTGGAAACAAAATTATGAAGTCGTTATGAAAGATATACGAAAAGAGACGTTGAAATATGAACGGAATTTGTCAGACGTGCAAGATGCGCGACGCGAAAAGTGTTGTGTTTTATTCCCCATGTATTTGCTGGTCTACTACCGGCGAAGAACGCTTGGTGTTCCCCTCCGATCTTTTTCGATTTCACTTGCACGCGGATAGTCGGTTTGGTGCAACTTGAAAATTTTACAATAGAAATACTTCGTCGAAGACTCGTGAATAAGAACTTACTGACGGTAATATGCAGTCTGTCAGCAGTTCTTGAACCGCTTTCTTCTTCGAAATCGTTGTTAAACCCGAATGCCATTAGAAGCTGGTTGAACTTCAGGGCTGACAGCGCTCGATGCAACCGTACCGGACGGTTCCTTTTTTTTTTCTAATTACCGGCAAGAGAAAGAACGGAAGTCGGCTCATTGTACTCGAGGAAGGTTGATTGTTGTTAATGCAGTGTACCAGGCAACACGGTGGCGCGATGCTGCTCGACTCGTGACGAGCAGTGAAAGGGAGGATTGGGGAGGCCGTCGGTGTTCTGGAAACTCGATTCCAGCTGGCTTGAGGCGCTGCTTCGAACCTCTTCCCTCTATCTTTTTACCAGCCTGGCTTCTCGCTCGCCCCCCAACCGGTCTGAGTGGCGGGGGATATGAATGCAGCCACGAGAAAGGGGCGGAAAAGGGGATATCGTAGACTTATTTATTTATATCGGGCCACGAAATCTCGCAGCCATTTAACCGAGATTTTCTCTCTCGCGCACACGTACACACATGTAGACACTCGAGCCACCTATTCCCCGTCACGACCTTTTCCGGTTCCATCATCCAGTAACCGAAGGTGTCGGGTCTCTTTCGACTTTGTTCCATCCTTCTTCGAACGTCGAAGGCAATTCCTCGACGTTAAGGCGCGTTTACATTTATCGAACGATGGGGGAATCCCATGTCCCCCGATCATGCTTCGACAAACGAACGGTTAGGCGAGACTTAAATTTTTCGATACGTTCTTGCGTCGTGTATCGGTTTCTCATGCAAGTTGTATTAGGCTGTGTATACAGGGTGTTCGGCCACCCCTGGGAAAAATTTTAATGGGGGATTCTAGAGGCCAAAATAAGACGAAAATCAAGAATACCAATTTCTTGATGAAGGCTTCGTTATACAGTTATTAACGTTCAAAGTTTCGACAGTACTGAATTTTTTTCTCGAAAGTGGGTAGGATTTTGGGGGTATGTCTATTCACCAAAAATGATTGTAATTGACCCCAGAATCTAGAAATAATTTTTTTAGAACGATTTGAAAAATTTTTTTTTCATCGAAAAATTTAGGCACCTACCCCCTGTCGATTTTTCTTAAAAATTCGTTTTTGATTTTTAATAATTTTTAAATTAATACTTTTTTGTAGGTACCCATGAGCTCTACTTCAGAAAAAAGTTTCATTGAAATATATTCACAATTGTAGGAGTTACGGTTGTTTGAAAATTGCACCATTTTTATGGGGTTTTTCTCATTTCGCGGGGTCAAGGACCAACTTTTCGAATATTTTTATACTTTCTACTTATTCTACACTAAAATACGCGTCGTTTGCTTTTTTAAACGTCAAAATCGTCCAATTCGTTCAGAAGTTATGATGTTTTAAAGATACGCATGAGATTTCAGTGAAACATATCAACGCTATGGTCAGACATGAAATTTTCGGTAATGAATTTTTTTCCCGAAACTGAGTAAGATTTCGGGAGTATGTCTATTGACCAAAAATGCTTGCAATTGACCCCCGCAACTAAAAATAATTTTTCCAAAACGATTCGAAAACCTTTTTTTTCACCCAAAACTTTCAGCACCTACTCGAATTTTTTTCTCGAAAGTGTGTAGGATTTCGGGAGTATGTCTAATGACCAAAAATGATTGTAATTGATCCCAGAATCTAGAAATAATTTTTTTAGAACGATTTGAAAAATTTTTTTTTCATCGAAAAATTTAGGCACCTACCCCCTGTCGATTTTTCTTGAAAATTCGTTTTTGATTTTTAATAATTTTAAAATTAATACTTTTTTGTAGGTACCCATGAGCTCTACTTCAGAAAAAAGTTTCATTGAAATATATTCACAATTGTAGGAGTTGTGGCTGTTTGAAAAATGGACCATTTTTATGGGGTTTTTCTCATTTTGCGGGGTCAAGGACCAACTTTTCGAATATTTTTGCAATTTGTACATATTCTCCGTCAAAATACGCGTAGTTTGCTTTTTTAAACATTAAAATCGTCCAATCCGTTCAGAAGTTATGACGTTTTAAAGATTCGCATGAAAATTCGGGCAGACATTTCTGGCCAGAAATTAGATTTTCGGTAAGGAATTTTTTTCTCGAAACTGGGTAGGATTTTGGGGGTATGTGTAATGACCAAAAATGCTTGCAATTGACCCCCGCAACTAAAAATAATTTTTCCAAAACGATTCGAAAACCTTTTTTTTCACCCAAAACTTTCAGCACTTACTCGAATTTTTTTCTCGAAAGTGTGTAGGATTTCGGGGGTATGTCTATTCACCAAAAATGATTGTAATTGACCCCTGCAACCGAAAATAATTTTTCCAGAACGATTTGAAATTTTTGAATTTAATTGTTAGTAACTTCTTAACGAAGTCACCATCAAGAAATTGGTATTCTTGATTTTCGTCTTATTTTGGCCTCTAGAATCTCCCATTAAAATTTTTCCCGAGGGTGGCCGAACACCCTGTATGTGTGCAACTTTAGGCACGTGGTAGAGATGCTGTTTCAGCAACGAAGTTGGAGTAGAACAAACGGGTACCAAATAGGTAGTGAAACTGTGCAAATAGAGTGCCTTCGGATTAGATTGATTACATTGATAAACATATGAGAAACTCGGTTGTGTCGAACACTGGAGAGCAACGAATGAAGTTGGAGTCGAAAGGCACATCTACTAATGACAATAGTTAGACATATGATAAGTCTGTGATATCGATTCCTCGACGAGATAAGTCGAAAACGAACGGATACAACAGTGTCTCTCTTCTTACGATCAAATCGAGACCACCAGATTGCGTTTGGAGAAGCTTGGACGAGGCTTTGTTCTCGGAACTGGTCAAACTCGAGCGATCTGCTCAAATGGGTTTCTAATTACACACTTGCTTGCTGCTAGTGTCAACGGTGTGTCGAGTTGAAGAAACACGAACAGTGATGAGGTAATTTCGACGCATCTCTGATGCAGATTAATGCAAGAAGCAAAGCAATACCGTGGCAGTGACAATAAACAGTGTGTATGGAGCTCCTTGACTATAATCAAGATGCCCTGTGTTATGCTAGTGATCCAACAGAACAGGGTTCTCAAGAGAGGAAGCAACATTGACCCATTGCATTCGTTTAATGTAAACGCGCCTTTAGACGCAGGATCAAGATTCTCCACGGCTACATTTCCTGCCGCAAAGTCGTTAAGCCATGCTAGTTTCCCTGCCGAGGCGAGGGTTTCCCTCCAGGGCCTTTTTTCACACTCGATTGAGATCTAATTTCGGTATTAAGATCGCTCGCGCGGTCAATAGTTATTTCCGGTTGCCTCGGGGGATCTTGATACCCCGGAACGCGGAATTGGCACGGGGAGCCAGCGACAAATCGGGCGTGACTAAACGGATCCCCAGGCCCTGAAAGAGCTTCGTTGAATTTAAATAAGCGACTTTCCGAAATTAATTTCCTCGCGCCGACCTCGGGGGGGGGGGGGAGGGATCGATTCGCGGGCGTAATTGTCACGCACCGCTCGAAGTCGCCGCGTTTTGGCTGGATATCGCGAAACGCTTTAGCAGACTAGAGGAGCGCCTCGACTATTCCTGTATTTGCTCACGTGTATTTCAGACGTCGGTTGCCCGGAGCCGCGCTCATACTATGTTAATTAAGCAGTCCCACCTACTGCTGCACGCTATCCACCCACCCCTTAACACTAAGATGATTCTCCAGCGTTTGCGGCTGCACGAAATTACGCGGCTGTCGACTTTTCTAAAGCACGTCACGCGGCGTTGTGACGGGGAAATCAGGCTTTCGAAGGAGATACGTATTAAGTATACCATGAGTTGTGCAGAATCAGGCTTGATATCAATTGTAATTGGTTAATCCGTCGCGTGAATTGTCTCAGTTAGAAATTGGATTAAAAACAAAGCTGATTACTATGGTAATTGCATGGAAAGCAGGGGAAGGGAGAACTGACAAGTAGCATAAGTAGGGAATCAGGCGTAAGGGATGGAGGGTGCGCGAATCAGGAGGACACAGAGACCTAGGGGACAACGCCAGGACTCGGTTGACGATGACAACGACGAAGCAAAACACAGGGAACAGAATCTCGCTTTAAATTTCAAGGAGATGGACTATCATTTGCGAGCAAATTGCACGACAATTACAGCCACGCGGTTATAGTTGCAATCGGAATTGTAAGCATTCTTTCCATTTATAGCATTCGACCGGATTACACGTCCTCGACCTTTTTGCGATTTGCGGAAGTTCGAGCCCCCCCCCAAGAATTATATAAGATAGAAAAATTCGGTCGAATAATTCTCTCTCTAAGAGGGCAAATCTGCCGACTTCATTTCTACGTGTCATCTCCATAGCGTTCGAAAAGTTTAGTAGGTGCGGGAGCCAAATCCTTTAAGAAACCGTATAAAACGATTCAGGCGCTTCGCGGTGCCTGGTAGGGGGAGGGGGGAGAGGGGGGACAAATTACGTCAGTTCTGCTACTGAAAGCGGAGCCCGTTCCAAGCGACTCCTCGTTCCAACCGAACCGTCGCATTCAAGTTTACCCGTAACTGCGGACAGAATGTAACAGACTCCCGATTCGGTCGGAGTTAACGACCGGAATGCATTCGTCGAACTGCTCTTTCACAGCGGCCCACGAAGAATCTGACAAAAAACCGCCAAAAATTTACTACGGGCCACGATGGACGCGAGTTGCCAGCGTTCGAGGAAGTCTCGCGACGTCCTGCTCGCAAATTAGACGAAAATGAGTAACGCTCGACTCGCTTTACGGGCTTGCTCGACCGAACGGTCTCCTGGACGGCAGAAAAATTGGTCGAAACTACAAGATTAACTGCGTCCAAGCGCGCGGAAGTTCGCGCGCGATGCTTTTCACAACCTACGCTCATATGGTGGCCGAATACCCTGTATATTAATTAAACCTGATTTGAAGTTCGAAGGCATACAGAGATGACTTGTTGACACTTAGCTTTTCAGCAGTCGCACTACGTAGGAGTAGGATCTCCACAATCTGCATGGTTAATATTCCGAGCTTATGACTACGTTGTGTCACTATGGTTCTATCTTACTCTGCCTCCATATATTTCATTTGCGTCCTTCGTGACGCGATGGAATTGTAGTTACGATCGACTCAGCCAATAATGACAATGCTATAGCCAATCAGCATGTCCAGTCATCTCTGTATCTCCATGCCCTGGCCACTCCATATCAAGTGCTGAAGAGCTCACAATTACTGATACTCGAATAATCCAACCTTAATTCCAAGCAATGGTACGACTATGTTATTTCGACTCATCCAGAGAGACTGCCCCAGGCGCTTAACCCGCAACAGCGAGGACGCGAAACAGGGAAAATGTTCACAGTGACTTAAAGTTAAAGAGTTCTCCCGAAAGATTGGGAATTCCCGGAAAGAAGTTTCGGGGGAGTCCGACGTCGCAAAGGCAAGTTTTAATCGATAGTGTCGTCCCCTATCGCGAACTTCCCAACGATACAGTTCCGGTGCGGTTTTCCCACAGTCTTTCCCGCCGAAGCAACGCGAACTTAAATCCGGCCAGTGGCCACCGCACAACTTCCCCAGTCCCCCATCGGTACGAACGAGTTTTATCGCGAGATCCTATTCCCGTGTACGTTCGTCGAGTGATTCCGGAGCTAGCTCGGCTGGCGGGTCGGTCGAGAGAGGTCTGAAAGGGGTAAGCAATGGTATAAACGTGTCGCTGAAAGTCCAATAGGGTGACTGAAGGGCGGCGAGAAAACGTAGAAAAGGAGGGAAGTTAGTGGAGAGGCCGACGTCGCCCGCAGGGGACTGGTTCACCGAGGTCCTCGGCCTAAATATCGGAATAAATTGTGGAGGACCGTTCCGCGGGGGCAGCCAGGATCGCCGACTGCCCCCGAAATCTCCGACCCTCGAAGGTTGCAGAGCTGCACTCTGGCTGTGCAGAAAGGGGACGACCGGGGATGGCCCTTATCGCGTCCACGCTCCACTGCGCTTCTTCCTGGCTGAAGGAACCACCTTATACCCTCTTCCTCTGCGTGCCTAACGCCTACCTACCTCTGCCAGAATCCCCATTCCAGTACCGACCCACCCCCTTCCCCACACGACGCTTAGACTATTTGCAGCCGACGGATACGCTCGCTAACGGGTGATCTATCAATTTCCAAGTAACCCGTTCGCTTTTCGATCGGGAACAGGAGCGGAAAGAGCACCGCCCCGGACCGCTATTCCTCGTGATACGCGGGAATCCTCGGTGATCCATTATTTCGAGAATCGTCTCTGTCATCGAGGCTACGGGGGGGTTGGGCGTTGGGACGAGTTGATAATGGAACTCCGGATATAGACGGCCGCGATTTTTGAGATTCGACGCCGGCCGAACGACGTACACGCATTTCCACGGCACACTGATACAATGAACGGGCCACGATGAATGTGTGGACTGATGAGAGTTGATGGATCTGTTTCGATTACTTGCCAGCTATTTTCCTGACGATACGAAGTTTACCATTTGGCGATTCGGTCTCCATAATTGCTGTGTACTTTCTAATAGAAGGTGTAAAAGAAACCGAGGTCGATAGTAACATGTTAAATAATTTAAGATCTATCGTATCCAAAGTATTTTCTTAGTGCGTTAAAATCGCTATATAAATACTTCTTCTTTCTCTTAATCTTTAGTCTCGCCAAGGGGTTAAATCTCAGTCTTCCCATTTTTTTAAATCACGAAAGAAAGATACTCTCAAATGACTCATCTTGACTCCAAGTACATACATCCGACTGTAAGAACGTCTTCTCTTGGGTCTTCCTTCCTGAATAGAGTCTATTCTCTGTCCAACTTTCCCAAAGACGAGTCCCTCACTCGCAAGGGACCTCAAGTTTTGTTCGCCCCCGCAGGCTCTCGAAGTGCGTAGGTTCAATAAGCTACACCTTCGGTTGAACTGACTCTATTCCACTTGTGAATATTCATTCAACCCCTGGCTCCGCCACATCAAGAGATAAGGGCTCAGAATTAACAGCTTTCTCTCCGTATTCGCTCAAATCGTCAAACTCCAAGGTACTATTATCGCAACGAAATATTTTCAATATATTTTTTGACGGAGAAGACCAGCGACGCGATACGTAGAAGTGTTTTGCTTTTGTATTCGACTCAATCTTCGGTTCGATCTGCGTTTATCTTCATCTCTGCTCCAGATTGCGTTCTTTAATTCGCGACTATCGATTCTAGATTTACGTGGCTCGATATAATCTGGCGCGGCTTCAAATGCATTTAGATGATGCCTATCGAACGATGCGCGAATCTAATTCAAGAACGGTATCCCGTGGGAATTTGCGTACAAATTACAATCGAATGATTTATTTTGTATTTCATCGACAAGAAGGCGGAATGCATCCCAGAGGATTTCGTCGAAAGGTAAATGATTTGCTTTCGATCATTTTTACCGTAACATTGGTACCTCTTTATTTGGAACGATCGAGCTTTATTCTTTACTGTTACAAACTCGATATTGCTTCTGTAACTCGAGCACAAAACGAACAAAAAGACGGGAATCAAGTTTCCGCCTCGGGGCCCACCTTTTACATTTCCATTCGACATTATCCGCCACAATTCTTTAGAGTTATTATCATCGGTATTAGCACGATAATATTATCGCTTTTATTATCATCGTATAATGGTTCTATGAACCTACATTTAAATTATGTTAATGATATCACCGTGCACTCACGCAGACACGGCCTTAAACCCCATCCCTTTCTGTACCAGCGCGGGGCTACTCTCGTTGGATATAGTTATCTTCCCATTTCCTTAACGGTCCCTGCACTTTTCCAAACTTCTTAACGGCACTCGAAAATTATATGAGACATTACGTGTCTTCCCTTAAAGTTCCATAATGGATATACTCGTTTCGTTCCAAATAAATGCTTCGATGCCCCCTAACGATCCGTTGAAATTTCGTTTCGACCAACGGATGCCAAGTAATTAATTAATATAAACTCTTTTCTCCCTTGATATTTCATATTTCCAATTTCAATCGATAAAATAACGAATACAGCGCTGAGAAGATCACGATTTTCTTCTGATTAAAACACCTGGTCTGATTTGAGGGCGCGTATCTCGCCCGCCACTGTAATTGATTAAAGCAATGGTGAGATTACACATCTCGACAGCGAAATACAGTACTGCACGTAATTACTCTATTCGTGCGGCGGTGTTGGCTGAACGTACCTTGTTTGCGAAAAATGCGTAAAAACGCTTCTTTGGTGATCGTTAATCAAAATGTCTGCGATTCCCATTAACGCAACATATTCACTTAGGCACGTAATGATATCTACGATACCTGTTTAATCGCATTTTAATCGTTTGATCGAAGTCTCGCATACAAGAATAAATACAAGCTTATGAACTTTGAATTTAACATTCTATCGAGGGAAAGCTCAGAAATATTTTTTTGATTTACACGTACATCGATCACTGTTAGTCAATGGCGGATATAAATAATATAATACCGCACCCGATCATACTTTCAAACAGGAATAAGAGGAACGCATAAATACGCGTCGGTTAAGTCGCGCCGTTCGTTTTGGTGGAAAGATTCGGAGTTTCATAGAAATTCGAAGGCCAGCACTTTATCCATCGGGTGTCAATAAATAATCGGCGCCAGAGAATGCCCCCGCCCTGGGGGTGTAATAATTTTCATACCCATTCAGAAGCGGGGCTTCCGCGAGACAGAGGAATATCGGAAGAAATCGAGCTGAAAGATAGAGCGGCTACGTAATATCCTCGGCTTCTCCACCTTCCAACCTAGCCGACCTTCTTTCAGCCTACGTCACCCCGTTTCTTCGAGGCGAGACATCTCGTAGACGACGCGGATTAAAAGAATTCTACGCTAGCTATGCATCGGGGGGGTTTAGTCTGACGTTATGGTCGACTCCAACTGGATTAAGAGTGTCTTCTACTCTGAAATCTTGAAAAAGGGCTCTCTCAGTTTTTTAACAGAGATTAATTTATTAAATTCTGCTACTACCTTTTTGAAACACTCTGTGCTTAATTTGATAAATAGAAGAACGGAACAGTACGATCGTTTATGATTTTTATCACATGGTACTCGAGCAATTTTAAGCAGATACCATTGCCCCGAAGTCACTGGAACATTCTAAACTAGGCGAAGTCGGGAGCCGCGATTGCGTATTCATAGAAATTATATAGGGTGGCGCGCATAATGCGTGCACGGCGTGTTGCACTCGTAACTTCGTTTTCAGGGAAATTTGAATATTGTCTCAAAAATCAATTACCTTCTAATTTAAACTGTTTCAAATAATAACTTTTTCGAATATCGCTCTAACTCGTATTATTTAAAATACCGCCGGGAAATATTATTTCTTTAAATTTTACCCCGTGTGTCGACCAGTAACGCTATACAGTTTCCAGTAACATAAGGAAGATGGCTACAAATCAAATCGTTTCAGAATTTACAAAGGTACGGATACAACCGTGAAGATATCGATAGCATGGAAGTGATTGCACACATTTCCTCCGAAGCACTGCGAGGGTTGAAATCCATTCTCGTAGATATTGATACCATTGAAACGAATACTTATATTTTTCCACGGTCGCGTGCGCGACTGTGAATCTACTTTGAGTGCGGATATCGCTTATTTTTACGATATATAAAACTCTGTAAATCCTTCGTGGGAACAAAACTCTCAGGGTTGCGTGGCGATTCATATCCAATACACTTTATTTCGTTCTACCGTTTGGCTATCGTCTCGAAATTCACCACAACTGGCACAATTATCGCCGTCATCGAGGAATTTTTAGCACGATGAAAGACCTCCGTATTCGAACCAACAGGACAATGGAATTTTCAGATAATAGAACAATTATTCCACTAATGTTAAACTTCATTTAAAGTACTTCTCATAATTTTTTTGCCCACTTACTCTTCTCTTTTTTCATATACCAGTTTATCGAATAAATTTTACTCGATTCAAATATGATAAAAATTATTATACGAGTGGAAGTATCTACGAAAGTGAGGACACTAGAACAATGGAAGCTTTAGCTGGGCTTCGATATAACAGCAAGTGACGTTTAGTATACCCTGAGAGCCGATCAACAGTGGAATTTTCACGTCACGTGTCTCAATCGCTAAGGCTCATACGACTGCTGTCTCCCGAGAGAATGTTCTTTTCCTTTCTATATCTGTATATTGTATATACCGGGGGCGAAATGCTTCTACATTTTTAATGTTTTTTGGGATCCAACCGCTCTACGGGCGATCACGTAAAAGCGGAATGGTGGCACGGGGTAAAACTTCAGCTTCAAGGGTAGCGTAAAGAGCATGTCTTATTTTCCGTAAGAAACCACTTTCGACGAGATCGAATTACTTTAGTGTCGACGGCGCCTCTAGTATCACTGAGCCCGCCTCTGAAGATTTACATTTTAACGCGGTCTGAAATTTCCGACACGCATCCAGTTGTAAAAATGACTAGAGTCTCTAAAGGACCGGAAATAAAATCACCCTTCAACCGGTATCGTGCTCGATTCATCTCGTCGCATTAATCCTCGGAAATCCATCCAGCATCGGGACGACGTGATACGCGATAAAATTCATCTGTGACATTACGCGTGCATCGTTAATAATCTTAATGACCGTTCTATTATGTTATTCAGAAAAAGAAGTTAAGCTAAAACATTTAAAATAGAATCGAGATACTCGGAATGACGCTCGTGAATTTTATGCTGCTTGAATTTTCTAAAGTGAGCTCGAGGGTCGGAACAAAACGTTAATATCTATGGGCCCCGTCTACTTTTAACAATGAGCTACGATGACGATGCTGTTGGCGCACGTGCTGCAACAATGTCGAATAAAAAAAAGTTCCACTCGAGATTACCTCCCTCGAAATGACACCAGACAGAAAAAAAAAAAAAAAGGAAAACAAACTCTAGCGAAGGTTTCGAATAAAGCGTCTAGACATTGATGAACGAGCTCGCTCCGCGGGAGGGAGAATAAAAGAAAGATGGATTAAGATTCCGCAATAAAATTAAAATATGCAAGGGTCGCGTCGTCCTCCCTGCGCCAGCAGACAATTTAAGGAGCAGAGCAGCGAGTGAAGAGCAGACTGTTACTCGAGGGTAATTCGGGAAGTAGCTGACGAAGAAGACACGAGCTCGGGGCATAAGTGGAACCGATTACGATCGCTCGCGAATGATTGAACACTTTCATCCCCCTCAAACTCCTCCCCCCGTCGCTCTGCGGCGACCTGACCCGCTGGAAAGATTAGTTATTTTTAGAAATTCCTCACAAAGCGCGCAGCCGGTAACTTTCGACTCGATTAAACTGCACGAAAGTGGAGCGTTCAGTGAAAGTTCGCGGAAACTTTCGTCGACCCGGCAGGGGTGAGATCGAACGCGGCTATGGTGGATTCAACGAAAGAATCGACTTCAGGGAACCACCCGTCAGTTATCATTTTCAAGGGAATGCTGGTCCCTTCGCGTCGTCTTCGTCTGTGGCTTCGAAACTGACTTGGACAGTTTTCGACGAACGTAGCGATGGGTTAGAGCGTGTGTCGCGATTTAATCCAGTTCAAACTAGTTCAAACTAAATCGAACTGGTCCCAACTAGCTACTATTTGATTGGAAATAGCTGTAATTGGTTACAGCTAAACCAAGATAGGTTTCCAAGTGGTTAGAATTACTTCAAACAAGTTCAAACTGAATCAAACCGGTTCCAATGAGCTGCAATTTTACGTCAGATGGTTCTAATTGCTTCCATTTAGTCGACACTGGTTTTTAAGTGGTTCTTACTCTTTCAAACTAGTTACCTCTTGATTTTATTTCATAATCGTAAAATCCTAAATGGTTTTGTGTATTTTGTTACAAATGCCCCAGTTTTCGAAGCCAGCCAAAGAGTGGAGACGCTCACTGGGGCTTCCGCCAGAGAAGCGAATTCTTTCGTCGACTGTGCCATTTGCAATTTTCGAAAACGGAGTGGAAAAATGAATGGGGTGCAAAGACGTGTGGGAATTGCGACAGATATATTGAACGCGCACAGTGAGCGTTAAAGTGCACAACTTTGACGTCTTGCATCAGAGGCAGTCGCATGCGGACGACCCTAGCTCGATCCTACGTCAATCCACTTGCCTATCATCCCTCCCGCGATCTTCGGGGACCGACGCTTGTCGAAGATTATGAAATTTCACCGCTGGAAATCGAATGCACCGCGCGTACTTGCCTATTTCCCTCCTCGACGCCATGTTGCTTCATCTCTACTCTGCCTCGATTTTACCCGCCATTCCATTTACAATTTTCCGTTCACCTGCTCGCGTAACATTAGTACTCATACCTAGGCGCGTTAGATATCCGTGTCAGAGTATCATACAGGGTCGTCGATTAGAAACTTACAGCGTTAGTATTACCTGAGGTATTTTTTTTAATGGAACCACATATTTTTGAATATGTTCAATGGAACTTTAATTAAATGGGCGTGTGACCCACGTGTTTCCAAAATCTATTGACTCAATGATGAAGTTCTCCGTAAATATAATTAACTCTTTCAATTTAATTTTGGACAAATAATCGCTCCATTGTGAATATACTGCGGTGAATGTACACCGTTAAAATAAAGAGTAGCTTTTGTCAATGTTTTTTTTACCACTAAACTATGAAACTTTTATCGATTCGATTTGTTTCCGTTCAAAAGTATCATGTATTGAAGTGTTTTCGAATAAAATTTCATCAAACAACTTTTTAAAACATTGGAAACTCGGCTCTCATTCGTTTTTGCGGCAGCCCTTTTCAATGAACATGATGCTGCTCAAACGATTCGAGTGACAAAAAAAAAGCAAATCAATTTTTCGCGTAATGGTAGGACAGTACCGCAAAAGTTTACACTTTTGGCGAAAATAAAAAGGCTGCCTATAAAATTGGAAATCTGTCGGAAGTTGAACTTTGAAAAACAAACGGTACTGTGCACCGAGGGCTGGGGTAAGTGCTTTCCTCTGAGCTTTACTCTCTCTAAAATGCTATATAATAGTCTTTTTAGCTAGTACATTCTATAGCCTACTCGAGTGCTGGCACTTGAAACACAACGGCTCCATTTTTTTAAAGAAACACACGCTTCTCCGCGAGTTAACAACGATTAATAAACTACGTTGTCCGAAGCAATCGCTAGCAATAATTACAAATATTTCAGGTAAATTATTATCGAATCCCGTGATGTGAATCTCACGTTACTTTCGATAATACCGAAGATTCCGGGAGTTAGCAAACACTGGTTACGCGTAATAGAAAACGAGATAGTCGAAACGTTTACGAGCCAAGGGAACTGGATTTCGGACAAATTCGACAATTTCCATTGAACGGATACGTCAGAGTACAGTAACAGTTTACCTACGTAGCACCACGATTCGACTAATATATTTGAGACTTCGCACAAACGATCCTGCTGTAACTATAATTAGTGTGCAGAAACGCGGGCCAGTGATTTGGGACAAAGAACATTTGGCAAGTTCTATGGTTAAAGCAATTAATTTGGCAAACAATAACGTAAAGCTCGAAGATTCGAGCGGGAGGAGATTACGAGTAAATAATTATAAAGGTTCGTAGATCGAAAGTAGTTAATAAATTCAAACGAAGCGAGCAATTGTCGAGAATTGGCAGCGCGGGAAAATAAATAGAAACGGCGGAGGCCGTGAAAGCAAGCCCCGTGCGAGGGAATTTAATTACAAAAATCTATTCGATATTACGTGGCTACGGTACAACGTGCAACGTGAATGGTACACCGTGCTGAGAATATTACGTCTATATCACCGGGCATAGCACGGTTATTGCCGGTGCAGGACTAGCAATAACTTACTGCAGCTCGATGTAGCGCAATAATTTATCGCTAATATTTTCCTCCGTGGACTAGCGCCCCCATTCTCTATCCTCCATCCTTCCTCGCTTGGTCTTCCAGCGTACCTTCTCCTCGGGGACATGATTCACGATTCCGGCGACTCACAGCCAACGTTTTATGGCCGTGGAAGACGGTGGGGATCAACGAGCACGGACCAAGCGAGTGGAAGAAGAACAGAGAACAGGGGAAAGACCATGGTGGCGGATAAATGAGAAAAAAACGGTCACGTCGCGAATTAGGCACCGCAGAAATAAGTCATAAACCGGGATCTTTAGACGACCATGTTGTTTCGAGCCAGATATTTCGAAATATAAAACGCCCGGTTAGGGTAATTCGTTGCCTTGGAATAAAATTAACTTAAATTCAACTTGAAGACGTGAAAGTAAGAAAACTGTTACGATAGTTCAAAGATTGGCAACGTTTAGGCTAAGTGTCTTACGTTCCGTGCACTTTGCTCCCGTGGCCTAATAAAGTACACCGTTTGAACGCGAATAAGTGGAGTCGGGGCTTAATGCGTAGCAATTGTCTCGACGATTAAATACGCGGGCTAGATCGAACGCCCTTTACTTGCATTTCATAGGCGGCTATATCGTTCGTGATCAGAATCGCGAGAGACAGATGCGAGCCAAAACCATAATGTAGAATAAAAGGATTTTCTACCGAAGGAGTCAAGAACGAGAACAGGGCCTAGGAGAG